>NC_089752.1:116645456-116675456 GCF_040412425.1 Macrobrachium rosenbergii
AAGTAGATTTTCTATTTGTGTATTTCTTCGAAGACCTTTAAACAAAAACATTATGGGGGAGTAAGTAGATTTTTTATTTGTGTATTTTTTTAAAGACCTTTAACAAAAACATCATGGGGCGCTCACTTATAGCTTTATTTGTGTATTTTCCTCTTACAATTATTTTTTACAAAACGACAATCAGTAAATTTCATGGAAAACTCATTATATCAAAAACCAGAGAGAAAGGAATGGAATATATAGAATGGAATGGAATATATAGAATGGAATGGAATATAGTATTTAGTTAGGCTAAGGGCCAAGCACTGGGACCTATGAGTTCATTCAGCGCTGAAACGGAAACTGACAGTAAAAGATTTAAAAGGTGTAACATAAGGAAAAACCTCGCAGTTGCACTATGAATCAACTGTTAGGAGAGTGTGGATAGCAAGATGGAAGAAAGAGAATATGAAAGGAGGTACAGTAAAAGGAACGAAAGGTAAGGAAGGCACGCTGCAAAGAACCTCAAGTTATGCCTACAGTGCACCGCACGAGCTGCACTGACGGCACTAAACCCCTCTACGGGATCCTTTTCCTGAAAGATCCAAATCCTTTATTCATTTCGAAGCTGTTCCCCCCAACCCCCAAAAACCCAACATCCCCCAAACATGCGGCCCATTAAAAGATTCCCACGGGGATTGCTCTGAACCAGTTGCAACAATTCGTTTTCTTTGTGAACAGCGGTGATTTACTCGACAGTAATCTTTTACTCGACGGTAATCACTTCTTTTGTTTCCCCTCGCATATTCACGTTGTTCACACTTCTGAAGCCAAACATTGGCTTCAGTGATGAAGATGAAGTGAGCACCGCTTCAGTAAATGACGGAAGATGATGGACTCACTCACCACTTGCTTTGGTCAAGGTTTTTATCTATTTATTAATTTATTTTTTTTTAATAAGCGAGATCTCTTCTTTCTCCATCTCCCTTTACCTCTCTTACTTCTTACTTAACACCTTAATATTCTTTGGAAGCTTGAATTTCAAGTCAGTGGCCCCTGTGGTGGGCTTGTTCCATATGGATAGGATAATAATAATAATAATAATAATAATAATATTCTTTGGAAGCTTGAATTTCAAGTCAATGGCCCCTTTGGTGGGCTTGTTTCATATGAATAGGGTTCACCTTCTGAATAATAATAATAATAATAATAATAATAATAATAATAATAATAATAATAATAATAATAACTATGAAATTATGCTCAGGAACTTAGCCTGAAGAGAAAGTTCACCTTAATGAACTTTTCCAGTACAGCCGAGCAGAGAAATTTTATTACCTATGGCAACAGTGACTAAGCATAAAAACCAAAGCAGCCGCGTTTAAAAAAAAAAAAAAATATCACCAACAACGTCAACATAAAGAACAGTCACGAGTCATAATCCATCAAGAATCGTCACAAGACGACCACGAAACAACAGAAAACATTCTCAAATGACCGCAACTTGCGACGGAACTCTGCTTAACCGCGACAGTGCGTGTACTTCCTGCAACCATTGCAATGGCAAGTCAAATTCAACATCGAGAGGCCACTGTTCCGACAAGGAAGGCTCTGAACAAGGCTACTGCACTGAGCAGCATTTAACAGATCAAGAAACCATTTCCCTTCTTTCTTCTGGTCGAAAGTTGCAGCGTCACACCAAGCGTCACAGCAAGGTGTTCGTTATCGTGAACTCGAAGCACCCAGTTCACGATTAGAAGCACGGACATTTAAGCCGTGGTCAACTTCAAAAATATAATGAACAAACTAAGGCCTCTCTCATGACATTTTCACGAAACTCGACCTTAAAAATCTCTTTATTTATCGGACTTTACCCACCTGGGTATATAACTCAATGGTGCAGGGAGAGGCACAAAAAATATAAAAATAAAGGTTAATGATAAATTTTAAAATAACACCGCCATTAAAACTGCATTCGACTGAATCAAGTTGCCAGTCCTTTGTCCACATGAAGCCAAATATATAAAAAGGTTCACCAGAGGTACCCAAGAGACTCCAATGTCATCCTACTTGCTCTTAGGCTAAGCCGTTTATCTCAACACAGAATCTTGATGTATAACCTTGACAAAATTCCAGTTTCTGTTGATTGTCTGATAAAAGAATAAATTCATAATCATCAGAATCTTGAGAGTTTTTGAACCCTTATTGAATCGCCTATCTTCAAAATGCCTCGTTCTCAGAACCTAGGTATATCGTTCTGTGAGAAGGAAAGAGAAACAACCTAAGTCCCTTATCTTGGGAAAACTTCTTTTCTTTCCTTCCAGGAAATGGGGAAAAGGGGTCCTGCAAGCAAATAGGAAGTGGAATATGGAATATAGAATTTTGGCCTTCGCTGGGACCCCATGAGGTCATTCAGCCATGAAAAGGAACCTGACTGTGGAAAGGTCTGAAAGGTGTAACAGGAGGAAAAAAAAGTAAACCTTAGTTTAACCAGACCACTGAGCTGACTAACAGCTCTCCTAGTATAGGGCTGGCCCGAAGGATTAGACTTATTCAACGTGGCTAAGAACCAACTGGTTACTTAGCAACGGGACCTACAGCTTCTTGCGGAATCCGAGCCACATTATAGCGAGAAATGAATTTCTATCACCAGAAATAAATTCCTCTAACTCTTCATTAGCCGGCCGGAGAGTCGAACTCGGGCCTAGCGGGTGCTATGTAACAGGAGGAAAACTTCTTAGCTGTACTAGAAAACAATTTGTTAGGAGAGTGTGGAGGTAAGACGGAAGAAAGAGGATACGAACAGAGATACAGTAAAAGCAATGAAAGGGGTTACAGCTAAGGGCCTAAGGAAGGGACGCTGCAAAGAACCTCAAGTAATGCCTACAGTGCACCGCATGACGTGCACTGAAGGCACTGGCCCCCAACGGAGCAAGTAGGAAGTGGCCTTTCTTTTGTAGACAGTCACCGTTACGCCGAGCAGCAGACGCAGCATCTAGGACACAAAACCAAGCTGGGGCCATTACACACTGGCGACCGTGAAAGGAAGGAATTATTTCCAACGTCCCCCCAAGACACTCGTGTGTGCTTAAATGTCAAAACAGTCGGAATTACCGCCGCCGCCACCAGCGCTGGACCAGAAACTTCCTGGATGCATCAAGGTAGTCCATTGGTGTCTCCTCTAAAGGACACAGTCATTTGGACAATCAGACACACACTCTCTCACAGTCAGAAGGTCCATTCACTCGTGCTTCAAAGAGAAGTGTTCGAATCATGAGGGAAGGTGTGTGCAGCTCGATCAAGTCTGTGTATTGTGAGTTTCTGTGTATTGTGAGTTCAAAACACACACAGGAGTCCAAGACTTTGTGGCGAGCCCTACAGAATGGGACAATCAACTTAAATTGCAATTATTATTATTATTATTATTATTATTATTATTATTATTATTATTATTATTATTATTATTATTATTATTATTGGAGAAAAATCCACAGTTATGTATCAGTAAATATATGTACGGTACCCATACATAAATATGGATTCGTTTCTCCATTTCAAGAATCATGATAATGCGAGCATTTTATTATTATTATTATTATTATTATTATTATTATTATTATTATTATTATTATTATTATTATTATTATTATTATTATCTACAAAAAAACATGAATAACACCAGATTCTAATAAAAAATGAGAATCCTGCCTCATTCGTCAGAATCAACACTAAACAGCTTAAAGATTGTCATTATTCTGGACGTAAGATTAAAATGCACGATTTCAGTGTCGACCCATACATACAAACAGATACTACTCAACAACCAATCAAAACAAAAATGAATGACTTCACTGCTGCGTATAGTTGTGAACTGAGAAAAAAAAATGGACTTCATGACATCATCACCACGTTGGGAAAATAATGCCATGCAAGAATTTCTGAGTAAAAGAATTCCTTGATGATTTGACATCATCATCAATGGAAATAAATTCTTGCTACGAAGAAAAATCCCATTCAGAGTCACCTCGGCAATTATAATGGCTCCTGAACGCACTCCCAAAATGGACAAGCAATTCTGATCATGGTCAAGTCAGTCGACCACCTTCGTTTCTTTTACTGTGCCTCCTTTCATATTCTCTTTCTTCCATCTTACTTTCCTCAACGCTCTCCTAACAACTGACTCAGTGCAACTGCGAGGTTTTCCTCCTGTTACACCTTTTAAATCTTTTACTGTCAGTTTCCGTTTCAGCGCTGAATGACCCCATAGGCCCCAGTGCTTGGCATTTGGCTTAAATTCTATATTCACTTCAATTTAATAAACAGTTTATACAGAATTGTAGGATTTAATTCCAGAAAAATAAGATAATGCACATAAATTAAAAACTGTTATTGTATGAATTAGATGTGCATAGCATACCTTCTGCGGGCGCGCGCTTCAATCGTCCCGGGGAACTTAAAGATAGGTGTTACGTAAAAGCCTTCCTTCATTCCAGGAAATACAACTTCTAGACTCTATAATAGAGCTGTCAAGAGACTCTAGATTCTAGGGACCCTAGATTCTAGAGACTCTAGATTCTAGTCTCTGACAGCCCGAGGTTTGGGAGAATGCAAAACGTCAGTTCATTTATAAGAGGCTAGATTCTAGAGACTCAAGACTCTAGAGACTCTAGATTCTAGATCCTTTGACAGCTCGAGCTTTGGGAGAATGCAAAACATCAGTTCATTTATGAGAGACTAGATTCTAGAGACTCAAGACTCTACAGACTCTAGATTCTAGAGTCTCTGACAGCCCGAGCTTTGGGAGAATGCAAAACATCAGTTCATCTACAAGAGACTAGATTCTAGAGACTCAAGACTCTAGAGACTCTAGATTCTAGAGAGTCTCTGACAGCCCGAGCTTTGGGAGAATGCAAAACATCAGTTCATTTATAAATAACTTCGGCAATCTTCAAGTCTTGATTACGGAGCCAAGGTAACGCCAAAAGGTAATTAGGTAACACCAAAGAGTAATTACGAAAAAATCCTTCATCCGCGTCTGATGTTGATATGACGTAACATTTAACGTCAAGGTGAACCACGCTCCAACTCGATGACGCCGTCAGAATCTTCTTTTCCTCTTCTTCTTCTTCTTCTTCTTCTTCTTCTTCTTTTTCGAAGCGCGATTTGTCACTTGGTGACCTCCACGTCATCGACGCGAGAGGTGACGTCATGTGTTATGGCTGCCGCCGCCATGACCTTCCCTGATGGGAGCTTAATCTTCAAGATGCCATTGAGCAACCAGTTTTTTTTTTTTTTACTTTTTTTTAAACTTATTATTATTTTTATTATTTTTTTCCCCCTTCCAGTTCGTCGTCGTGTCTCCTGGAATTCTAATTCCGCTGCTTACATCAAACGGGAACAAAAAAAATATTGTACTTTTAATAAACCTGACGGGATTAAAAAAAAAAAAATCTTTTAATAAACCTGACGGGATAAACATATCCGAGAAAAGCCGTCCCCCCAACCCAACCCCCTTCAGCGAGGTCACCCCCCCCCTCAACTTGACTAAGATCAATTATAAGCCTCTAAATAGTAATGTGGAATATGGACTACAGAATCTGGGATATGGACTACAGAATCTGGGATAAAGGCCTAGCGCTGCGACCTATGAGGTCATCCAGCACCGAAACGGAAATTGACAGTAACAAAGGCGTAACAGAAGGAAAAACCATGCAATTGCACAATGAATCAATTGTTAGGAGAGGGTGGATAGTAAGACGGAAAAAAAAGGGAATATGAATGGAGATAAAGTAAAAGGAATGAAAGAAGCTGCAGTTAGGAGCCGAAGGGATGCTGCTAAGAACCTTAAGTAATGCCTACAGTGCACCGCGTGAGGTGCACTGACGACTCTACCCCCCAGCGGGGTCTAAATAGTAATGACGTCATCAAATGGCGGACTGGCTCATGCTAACCTTCGTCATGATAACAACAAATGTCATAGGCGCCACAAATACACATGAGAAGTAATAAGTAAATTCAAGGCATCAGACAGATTGCATATTTCGGAATCAGCGTCTAGCAACATTAAAGTATCTGGATTACCATGTATGTATGTACAGTAGCCTACATGGCCTTCTACATTCTCTTCTCTCTCTCTCTCTCTCTCTCTCTCTCTCTCTCTCTCTCTCTCTCTCACACTAGATATATATATATATATATATATATATATATATATATATATATATATATATATATATATATATATATATATATATATATATATATATATATATATATATACATATATATATATGCATGTGAGAGAGAGAGAGAGAGAGAAATGCATCTGTCTTTGCACACAGGCGTCTCTCTCTCTCTCTCTTAGTCATTCCCTCCCCCTCCTTTTCATTTCCCCTTCTCAGGGGACGTACGCAAAGAGGGGGGGGGGGAAGAGAGAGGGAGTTTCCCCCACAACCCCACCCCACCCTCCCTCCTGAAAAGACCACAGACATTTGGACAGAGTATCTGGAGCACGTGACTTTCCAGGGACAATGGACACAATCAGGGACGCCGGGGATGGCACGTGAAGCATTGAAAGGGACACGTGGTGTGCTGCTGGGGTGTGCGTCTCTCTCTCTCTCTCTCTCTCTCTCTCTCTCTCTCTCTCTCTCTCTCTCTCACTGTGTATGTATGTATGTATGTATGTATGTATGTATGTGTGTGTGTTTGTGTGTGTACATGTTCATGTGAGCACGACAAGGTAATAAAAGTCAAAAGTGCAATCTCTCTCTCTCTCTCTCTCTCGTACATTTTCATGTGAGCATAATAAGAACATAGTCAAAAGTACAATTTCTCTCTCTCTCTCTCTCTCTCTCTCTCTCTCTCTCTCTCTCTCTCTCTCTCTCTCTCTCTCGTGCATTTTCATGTGAGCATAATAAGAACATAGTCAAAAGTACAATTTTTTTTTCTCTCTCTCTCTCTCTCTCTCTCTCTCTCTCTCTCTCTCTCTCTCTCTCTCTCTCGTGCATTTCCGTGTGAGCACGATCAGAACATAGTCAAAAGTACAATTTCTCTCTCTCTCTCTCTCTCTCTCTCTCGTGCATTTCCGTGTGTGCACGACCAGGAATCGAACTCAAAAGTGATAATGTGCAAAGAAAGCCTCGATAAGAAGTAAAATGAAAATGAATAAAGCGAAATACGAGTAAAAAACAAAAAGAAAAGCAACTCACTCCAAACCACAGACAAACTTACAAGGCACAAAGGAACCACGGGACGTGTCAGAGAGAGAGAGAGAGAGAGAGAGACAGAGAGAGAGAGAGAGAGAGAGAGAGAGAGAGAGAGAGAGATAACAGAAGCCGACGAATCACAAAAGAAACTACGAGATTTATCTGGGGAAGGAATCCCAAGAATTCGCGACGCGTCTCCCGCCGGAATTTAATGAGACGCCCATACCCCTTAACTCAAAAGGGCTTTCCATTAAGCCTTTTCACAGGGCCAACCACATGTTCTTCGGGCCCACCCCTCGCCCGTAAGGTGGTAGCGCCGTCAGTGCACCTCACGCGGTGCACTGTAGGCATTACTTAAAACGGTCTTCGCAGAGTTCCTTCTTTATTCCCCCATCTGCAACTTCTTTCATTCCTTTCATATTCTCTTTCTTCCATCTTCTTTAACCCTCTCCTAAATAATGATTTATAGTGCAGCTGCGAGGCCTTCCTCCTGTTCCACCTTTCAAACCTTTTTTACGGTCAATTTCCGTTTCAGCGCCGAATGACCCATGAAGGCCCCGGCACTTGGCCTCTGGCCTAAATTCTAATATTCGATTCCACTCCATTCTTTATCTATTTCACATGAGCTTCGGCAAACACGGGATGTCTCTGATTCTGAGATTCCGGGTAATTCGGTCTTGCTCAAATTTGAAAATAGGTTTCTGTCGAAAAAGGTTGTCTGCAAGCAACTGATTCAGGCGTGAAAATAACGCACGCCTAAATGACAAGAAAGATCCCAGTATACCAGTACAGTGCCAACGTTCTATTTATTAATCTGCGCGTGTCTATGCGAGTGTTTATACGTACTCAGAAAATTCTGTACATAAAGACCACAGTCAGATTCAAGGGAAGAAATTCTACCTCTGCAATTTTTCATTTTTAAGACTAAAACCAAAATATCTCTGGCAAACATTATTCCTTTTTCCTCCTCTTACTTCTCCATAATGAATACCGTAATATTCTCTGGAAGCTTGAATTTCAAGTCAATGGCCCCCGTGGGGGGGCATGTTCCATATGAATAGGGTTCCTAATCTTCCGAATAATAATAATAATAATAATAATAATAATAATAATAATAATAATAATAATAATAATAATAATATTTTTTGGGAGCTTGAATTTCCAAGTTAATGCCCCTTTGGTGGGCTTGTCCCATATGAATAGGTTCTTCATCTTCTGAATAATAATAATAATAATAATAATAATAATAATAATAATAATAATAATAATAATAATAATAATAATAATAACACCCTCTGGACGATTTTCGCAATATAATTTACTATTTGAAAAAGACTAATAATAATAATAATAATAATAATAATAATAATAATAATAATAATAATAATACGTGCCAACAGCCCAGATTTGACGCCGACTGACATAATCAAGAAAAAAGTATCACTCACTGATGTGGCAATACCAACGACGAGCCGACGAAAAAGAGAAAAAATCGATAAGTATCAAGACCTGAAAATCGAAATAAGGAGGATATGCAACATGCCAGAGAAAATTGTTCCCATAATCATAGGAGCGCTAGGCACGATCCCAAGATCCCTCGGAAGGAACCTGGAAAAACTAGATGCCGAAGTAGCTCCAGGACTCATGCAGAGGAGCGTGCTGTTAGGAACAGCGCACAGCAGAGGAGAATGCTGTCAGAAACGGCGCACATAGTGAGAAAAGTGATGGACTCCCAAGGAGGAGGGATGCAACCCGGAACCCCACACTATGAATACCACCAAGTCGATAGACATAAAAATAAATAAATAAATAAATATATATAATAATAATAATAATAATAATAATAATAATAATAATAATAATAATAATAATAATAATAATAATAATAATGCCCTCTGGACGATTTTCGCAATATAAAGCACCATTCGAAAAAACTCAGATTTGAAACAAGTCATTATACTAAACAATTTGAGGACACAGCCTTACATATACCTATGCTACGCATCAAAATGATAAGCAATCATTCACGCCGGAACGAAATTGCGAACGAAATTGCATCTGTTGCAAACCAGACCAGTAAACATCTGCTATGGGGCCCATCTGAATGTTGAGCATCTGCTGTAAATATGGCAGCTGTTGCTGTCCAACACCGTAGCTTCCTTTTGAAAAGTAAACGCGCTATAGCCGGAAAAACATTTTCTGCTCGCAAGTAGAAGTAATAATAGCTATTATTATTATTATTATTATTATTATTATTATTATTATTATTATTATTATTATTATTATTCAGAGGATGAAGAACTCTATTCATATGGAACAAGCCCACCACAGGGGCTATTGACTTAAAATTCACGCTTCCAAAGTATATTATTATTATTATTATTATTATTATTATTATTATTATTATTATTATTATTATTATTATTATTCAGAGGATGAAGAACTCTATTCATATGGAACAAGCCCACCACAGGGCTATTGACTTAAAATTCACGCTTCCAAAGTATATTATTATTATTATTATTATTATTATTATTATTATTATTATTATTATTATTATTATTATTATTATTATTATTATTATTATTATTATTATTCAGAAGATGAAGAAATCTATTCCTATGGAACAAGCCCACCACAGAGGCCACTGACATGAAATTCAAGCTTCCAAAGAGTATTATTATTATTATTATTATTATTATTATTATTATTATTATTATTATTATTATTATTATTATTATTCAGAAGATGAAGAAATCTATTCCTATGGAACAGGCCCACCACAGGGGCAAACGACTTGAAATTCAAGCTTCCAAAGAATATGGTATTCATTAGCATACAGAAAGAGATCTCACCTAATAAAAAGAAACAATAAATTAACACAATAACAAACAGAAATACACTAACACATTAATAAACTAACAAAATGAAAAATTAGGCAGTAAAAGTATTGTTTGAAAATTCTACGAAAACTAATGAAGGAGGAACCACTCCCATTGCGCTCAGAGAGATCGAGCACAGAAACTAGTTCCACTGGCGTTTCCTTGAAGGATGCACGAGGTGCAGGAGTCCTCTAAAACGAGGAATGATTCGCTCGTAGATCAGTGGAACTTGTCCTCTGCATAATTCCGCACATCCGTCGTGCAGAAGACTAACCGTTCAAAATAAATACAAAAAGAACTCAATAAAATTCAAGGGAGGAAATTCTACCTCTGCAACTTTTTTCATTTTTAAGACTAAAACCAAAATATCTCTAGCAAACATTATTCCCTTTACTTCCTCTGACTTCTTCCTAATGAACATCATAATATTCTTTGGAAGCTTGAATTTCAAGAAAATGGCCCCCGTGGGGGGTTTGTTCCATAGGAATAGGGTTCATCTGAATAATAATAATAATAATAATAATAATAATAATAATAATAATAATAATAATAATAATAATAATAATAATAATAATAATATTTGAGAGCTTGAATTTCAAATCAATGGCTCCTTTGGTGGGCTTGTTCCATATGAATAGGGTTCTTCATCTTTTGAATAATAATAATAATAATAATAATAATAATAATAATAATAATAATAATAATAATAATAATAATAATAATAATATAATCTTCTTTGGGAGCTTGAATTTCAAGTCAGTGGCCCCTTTGGTGGGCTTGTTCCATATGAATAGGGTTCTTCATCTTCTGAATAATAATAATAATAATAATAATAATAATAATAATACCCTCTGGACAATTTTCGCAATATAATTAACTATTCTAAAAGATTAGAAGATTTGAAACAAGCCATTGCACACTAAACAAGTTGGAGACATACTCGGACCTCTGCTGCACATCAGGATGACGAGCAATCATTCACAGCAGAACGAAATTGCATCGAGTTCACGAGTTCACTTTTGTAGTTGAAGGGGCAAAAGATACAAGCACATACAAAATATGAAATGCTTAAAACCTGCTATTTTTTGCGGGGGTACAAACACAAAAGGCCTGTACTGAAATGAGATTAAGGCAAATAATTTGGAATTGGAATATGGAATTTAGGCCGGAGGTGTAACAGGAGGAAAACCTCGCAGTTGCACTATGAAACAACTGTTAGAAGAGGGTGGAAAGTCAAGTAGAAGAAAGAGAATATGCAGGAAGGTACAGTAAAAGGAATGAGAGAGGTCGCAGCTAGGGGCCTAAGGAAGGGACGCTGGAAAGAACCTTAAGTGATGCCTACAGTGCACCACTTGACGGCACTACCCCCCTGCGAAGGGCAAATCATTTGGGCTTTTGACGCGTTCATTGAGAGAAATCGTTATTTGAATCTCACATGTGTCAAACCTTAGGCGAATACTGACGGCTCTTCTTTGTATAAACACATCTCTCACAGCTACTGAAATATGGTGAATTTGTTTACGAGAGAGAGAGAGAGAGAGAGAGAGAGAGAGAGAGAGAGAGAGAGAGAGAGAGAGAGAGAGAGACTGTGTTCAGCAATGAGGGTACCTGCCTGCATGAGCACGCACAAAATTCAATGCTGATTATGCAGAGGCATGCCGTGCATTCGCATGCACTACGGATTCCTGGCTTTCCTTCATGTAATCTTCTCTCTGCTGGGTTTGCACTGACGTATGATTCCCAAGAATAACTTGCTGTCTACGTTATACATTTCAACACAAGCAATCCATCTCCCTATTGATAGGATAGGCTGCCCTGTTCGTTAGACTCGTTTCCCAAATTAAAAGGGAACACAGTCGATTTATCTTATGAAAACACAAAGCTGATTGGATTCAGCATCAGCTGATCGTGGATAGGGCTAGCTAGGCCGTTCATGACACATACTTCATATAAAGAATGTCACTGTTTTGAGAGAGAGAGAGAGAGAGAGAGAGAGAGAGAGAGAGAGAGAGAGAGAGAGAGAGAGAGAGAGAGAGAGAGAGGGAATGTCCCTTTTTAGAGAAAGAGAGAATGTCACTGCTTAGAGAGAAAGATGCTACTGTTTAGAGAGAGAGAGAATGTCCCTTTTTAGAGGGAGAGAATGTCACTGTTTAGAGAGAAAGATGTTACTGTTTACAGAGAGAGAGAGAGAGAGAGAGAGAGAGAGAGAGAGAGAGAGAGAGAGAGAGAGAGAGAGGAAAACGTCATTGTTTCAGAGAGAGAGAGAGAGAGAGAGAGAGAGAGAGAGAGAGAGAGAGAGGGGTCCCTTTTTAGAGAGAGAATGTCACTGAGAGAGAGAGAGAGAGAGAGAGAATCATACCAAGTATCTTTTCTTCCGCCCTCAATCACAGGCACCATAAATCCGAGATGAAAAGCCACACCTGGCTGGCGTTCTTCCCTCCCAGACACCGCCTAAGACTAAGCTTTAATCCATATCTCACCAAGGACCTCGAATCTCACCACATTATTCCCCTCCCCTTCCCCCCACCGCAGCAGCCGCAGCAGCAGCTGCTACACATGCAACTGACGAGGGAAAATTCCCCCAGTGGGTGATTCATTCCCCTTGGAGGAACCTCGAGCGGATTCCCGAGGAGGTTCTTGGCTACACCGAAGGTGACAGGATCAGGCGTCGACGCCTGCATGCATGCATGCATGGGGCTGACGACTCCCGTCGATCAATCATCATCATGGTAATGTTGACCCACCTCTCGCAAAATTCCACTTACATTCACCCAACCCGTTCAACTTGTTTTCTCTCTCTCTCTCTCTCTCTCTCTCTCTCTCTCTCTCTCTCTCTCTCGCTCTCTCTCTCTCTCTAAAAGTGACATTCTCTCTCTCTCTCTCTAAAAGTGGCATTCTCTCTCTCTCTCTCTCTCTCTCTCTCTCTCTCTCTCTCTCTCTCTCTCTCTCTCTCTCTAAAACAGTGACATTCTCCCTCTCTCTTTTCTCTCTCTCTAAAAGTGACATCTCTGCCCAAAACAGTGACATTCTCTCTCTCTCTCTCCAAAACAACACTGACTCTCTCTCTCTCTCTCCCTCTAAAATAGTGACGTCTCTCTCTCTAAAACTGACCTCTCTCTCTCTATCTCTCTCTAAAAGTGACTTACTCTCTCTCTCTCTCTCTCTCTCTCTCTCTAAACATTCTCTCTCTCTCTCTCTCTCTCTCTAAAACAGTGACATCTCTCTCCTTTCTCTCTAAAACTGACCTCTCTCTCTCTCTCTCTCTCTCTCTCTCTCTCTCTCTCTCTCTCTCTCTCTCTCTCTCTCTCTCTCTCAAACAGTGACAACTCTATCTCTTCCCTCCCCCCCTCTCTCTCTCTCTCTCTAAAACAGTGACTCTCTCTCTAAAACTGACCTCTCTCTCTCTCTCTCTCTCTCTCTCTCTCTCTCTCTCTCTCTCTCTCTCTCTCTCTCTCTCTCTAAAACAGTGAGAACTCTCTCTCTCTCTCCATAAAACAGTGACAACTCTCTCTCTCTCTCTTTCTCTCTCTCTCTCTCTCTCTCTCTCTCTCTCTCTCTCTCTCTCTCTCTCTCTCTGTGTGTGTGTGGCAAAAAGCGCCCTTGGCCTGCACAATCGCCATTGCGAACGTGTATATCTACTTAATAATTCATCGGCGCTACTTACCAAAGTTTCCACTGATATATATTATGCATTTTAAATATCAGTCGTACCAAATTCTCTTGGCTGCGTGTTTTGTCTTCCATGAGCGAGCATCGAGTTCTGTAGAACATTATAAAATAATGAATAATGAATGGATTCAGTGATACTTACGTCTTACAATGAGAGTTACATTGTCATTCTCTGACAATACGTGAGAGTTAAGGTAGACATTGCATTGTGTCACAAGATTCTGTCGCTGATATTTGTGACATTGTAATAAACTATCGCTGATATTTATGACATTGCAATAAACTATAGTTGATATTCATGACATTGCAATACATTATCGCTGATATTTATGACACTGCAATAATCTATCGCTGATATTTATGACATGGCAATAAACAATCGCTTATATTTATGACGTTGCAATAAACTATCGCTGATTTATGAAATTGCAACAAACAATCGGTGATTTGACATTGCAATAAACTATCGCTGATTTTCATGATATTGCAATAAACTATCGCAGATATCTATGACATTGCAATGAACTATCGCAGTTTATGACATTGCAATAAACTATCGCTGACATTTATGACACTGAAGTTAACTATCGCAGATATTTATGACATTGCAATAAAACATCGCTGATATTTATGACACTGCAATACACAATCGCTGATATTTATGACATTGCAATAAACTATCGCTGATATTTATGACATCGCAAGAAACTATCGCTGATATTTATGACATCGCAATAAACTATCGCTGATATTTATGACATCGCAATAAACTATCGCTGATATTTATGACACTGCAATAAACGATCGCTGACATTTCTGACATCGCAATAAACTATCGCTGATATTTATGACATCGCAATAAACTATCGCTGATATTTATGACATCGCAATAAACTATCGCTGATATTTATGACACTGCAATAAACGATCGCTGACATGTCTCACATTGCAATGAACTACAGCAGATATCTATGACATCGCAATAAGTATCGCTGATATTTATGACATGGAACGCCGCTTTAAAATGTGACCCCAAAACTTTCACTGTCAGGATCAAATGTCACATAGGATGGACTTTTCGAAAGAGCAACAACGTGGGTCAAATTCCTCCACTGATTTTGCTGACATAAAACCAGTGCTTTATCTTAAGACAAATTCATATATATATATATATATATATAATATATATATATATATATATATATATATATATATATATATATATATATATATATATACACGTCAATCCTCTTTCCACAACCTAATATAAGTGGGTGAATATAAGAAAAATGAGCTGATGGACTACACCCAAGAAGAGTCACGCTTTTTAGACGAGAAAACCTAGGAACCAGCTGTTCCCATAATGCAAGCCGCCTTCGTAATGACTCCATACAAGTTATTACCAACGGCACACCCCGGGGCCCCCCACCCCTTCTCTCTCTCTCTCTCTCTCTCTCTCTCTCTCTCTCTCTCTACCCTTGACCACAACAATGGCTTCAGTTTAAACACACTACCGCACCTTTCATTTTTCCCAAATTATCCCACGACTAGTTGACTAATTCCTGATGTCAATACAATTGGCCATACGAGTCTAGTACTTGGTCTCACAGCCTTGGTAAGGGTTTCCATACTTTCTCATTTCCAGAACCTTCGAGAGAACACGGAACATAGAATTTAAGCCAAAAGCCAAGCGCTCGGTCCAATGAGGTCATTCAGCGCTGAAACGGAAATTGAGAGTACGAAGGCTTGAAAGGTGTAACAGCGGCTAGTCTGGATCACCAACTGCTAATCTCCAATTATCCTCAAATGAGTAAAAACTTCTCGGCAAGTAAATAAAAAAAAATGTATTCTTACATCTTTGCCATTTTTTGACTGGAATGTCGTGATATTTCGTGATTAAAATAATCACCAAAAACAGAACTAAACTACAACAGACTCGACACAGATCTAATCACATGAAATACGAACCCATTCATACAACACTGTCGTGAACTATCATACTCGCGTTCAAAGTTATCTAAGTAAACAAAACAAATGTAATTTGAAATGATCTCGAGCGAAACAGGAAGAAGAGGGATTATGACACAACCCAGCTGTTTTATCGTGCGCCTGGAAGGGCACTCGACAATTTTGAATATTATCGTACACCCGGCACACGACTACAGCTGATCTAACGTCATCACCTGCCCGCCATCTGTCAACAGGGGCTGTTCCTAGCAATTACCGACCTTATCAACGTCACGGGCAATGGTTCCCCCCCATTGTTAGACGCAAGCTTCGGACTAATCCAACTTCATTTTCAAAGGGAAAGGTTTTAGCCAATGCATACAAGTTATGCAACTGACGAATGATGACTGGATTCAAGAGAGAGAGAGAGACTGATAACTAAACGCCAGAGCTAAAAAAAAAAAAAAAAGTTGTTCCAGAATCTTGGTTATTATATTGAGCTTTTTGCAAACCCATTAACCAGATATATATAGGATCCTTCGGGGAAGGAAGGAAGGTATAAAGGATGGCGTGGAGGGGCGGGTAGAACTCTAAGGGCACGTGCCCCTGTCAAAACCAGCCGAGTGTAGAAAAACCAGCCAGTGCTATTTGAACACTCTCTCTCAACCCCCACCCCTACCTATCTCTCTCTCTCTCTCTCTCTCTTTCTCTCGCAAAGCGTCCTCTCTCTCTCTCTCTCTCTCTCTCCAGTTCTCTCTTTATCCTGGGGCTATTCAGAATCACTAACTACGGCGCTATTCATCAGATTCAGAGGCCGTTTCCCTCCTCGCTCGGTCGTTGCGGGAGCATTTTCGGCAAGAAGAGGTCTCCACGGATTGTGGGATGGAATGGAATGTAGAATTTAGGCCAAGCGCTGGGACCTATGAGGTCACTCAGCGCTGAAACGGAAACTGACAGTAAGAAAGGTTGCACAGGCGTAGCGGGAGGAAAAACCTCGCAGTTGCATTATGAAACGACTGTCAGGAGAGGGTGGATTGCAAGATGGAAGAAGGAGGATATGAATGGAGGAGGTACAGTAAAAGGATTGCAAAGAACTTCAAGTAATGACTACAGTGCACCGCGTACGGTGCTCTGGCGGTATTACCATCCTACGGGGGCCATGGATTGTGGAATATTCCCAGAATATGTAGGGGGTAGAAAATCATTATTCAGTTACGTAATGAACTTAACGATTTGCGGAGGTGCAAAAAGTACCCATGGGTGGAGAGGGTGGAAAGAGGGGGCCGGATGGGAAGGGGATAAAACCGGATAAAAATGGGGGTGAAACCGGAAGAAAAGATTAAAAGCTAGTGAGGTACCTATTGCCCAAAGTTCCACATTTCCTTTGTGGCGAAGTCTATAAAGGAAACTACTTAACGAATAGACTTTTTTTTTTTTTTTTTTTTTTCAGCATCCCAGAAGCGACTTCAAAAGGAGGTGACTTCAAAGACTTCAAAAGTAAATGATGTCGTATGCACTCGCTTGCCTATCGATCCCATATACACTGACTGCGAGAACCTAAACAAAAACAAGTCAACAATGCGCCGAAGTTTCTTCGGCGCAATCGAGTTTTCTGTACAGCGTATAATGCTGTATGAAGCTCTCAGCCTCGGCCCGTGAAACCCTCTGCCGCGGCCAATGAAACTCAGTCACGCCCCGGTGGTGGCCTGTGTTGTTGGCACCAATAGCGGTGCCAGATGCAAGATCATGGCTAACTTTAACCTTAAATAAACTAAAAACTACTGAGGCTAGAGGGCTGCAATTTGGTATGTTTGATGATTGGAGGGTGGATGATCAACATAGCAATTTGCAGCCCTCTAGCCTCAGTAGTTTTTAAGATCTGAGGGCGGACAGGAAAAAGTGCGGACGGACGGACAAATAGCCATCTCAATACTTTTCTTTTGCAGAAAACTAAAATAGGAATACTTAGCATAAAGAAGGATTCTTTTTCTTGCTCTGATATATCTTTAAACAAAATTCTAATTAGGCCCGGCATCATATCTCAAATACCCGGCAATTTAGGACAAAGGCCAAGCGCTGGGACCTATGAGATCATTCACCGCTGAAAGGGAAATAGGGAAACTGACAGTAAAAAGTTTGAAAGGTGTAACGGGGGGGGGGGGACCTCGCAGCTGCACTCTGAAACAACTGTTAGAGAGGGTGGAAAGTCAGATGGAAGAAAGAGAATATGAACGGAGGTACAGTAAAAAGAATTAAAGAAGTATAGTACCACCCCCCCTACAAGGATCCAAAATCGAGAAATGGAAGCACTCGCCTTTCTGATATTTTCACAAACTCCAATCCAATGACTGAAGAGACCCGGAATTTTGAACAAATATGAATGAAACTCCATCAGTGGTTGTCAAGGAATGTACAAAGGCTTACTGATGACGTCACGCAAGCACAAGAGTGAAAGCAGAGTAAAAAGCAATATGAACATGTATCATCAACCTCCTACCCCAGTCAGTCCCTCCTCAAAATATTAAGAGAACTTTGGATCACTTTTTCTGACATTTGAAGTCGAAGGTTTGTTTATCCTATGATATTTTCAATATTTGGGTTATATGCATCATCATAAAACGAAGTTTACTTGATGCAAGCAGGTCTACAGATATATACATATACGTACTATATACATATACAGAACTACTTATCAATTATAATTTCCCTTCGGTATACATACTGTATATATACATATATATTTCCGAGGTAGAGCGAATTGGATATCTAACTACATTTGTAGCTTAATGCTTGTATATAAATCACGGTGATGTGATAAAAATTCGTTTATATACTGTATATATATTATATATTATATATACATATACATATACACACACACACACACACACACACACACACACACACATATATATATATATATATATATATATATATATATATATATATATATGTTTTGCAACCATAAAAATTTTAAGTTACTTAAAGCCTCTCGGACTTTCTATTTGCTCCGACACCGAAGCATTAAGGACTGAGAGATGCGAGTCACGGTGTAATATTTATATATAAACACAAGCACAGAACCTTCTTCTTGCTTTTAACAGGCGTCCCAAGGAATTGGGACAATGCGTTTCAAACGACCCCCAATCTACCATCCACAAAACAAAGTTATGAAATTGCAATATGAAAAACTGGCTTAGTATAAATGTAAGTTACGTCAATACAAACGAGATTATATATATATATATATATATATATATATATATATATATATATATATATATATATATATATATGATGGAGACGAAAAATTGTTCCAACTCGATCTGACCGGGCACCAGCAAATGGCACCCGACTATTTGCATTATTACCGCCCACTGACGATCCACGTCGGTTATTCTGACATTCAGACCCCTCTGACTTTCACCAATGAACTCGTCCTCCTGCTCAGAAAGTAAAATCCCTTTGCATTCAGACAAAATGATAAGAAAAATATACGCGGCGGCACAGCAACCTAGTTACGGTATTATGGTAATACTTAAAACGAGGTGATTTTAATGGAGAATGGAAGAACTTCCTACGAAAATGTACAATTCTGGAGAGAGAGAGAGAGAGAGAGAGAGAGAGAGAGAATAGGAAAAATTACCATTCTGGAGAGAGAGAGAGAGAGAGAGAGAGAGATCGGAAAAAATATAATTCTGTCGCTAACTTAAATGACAAGATACTGGGAAGAGAGAGAGAGAGAGAGAGAGAGAGAGAGAGAGAGAGAGAGAGAGAGAGAGAGAGAGAGAGAGAGATCGGAAAAATATAATTCTGCCACTAACCTAGGTAAATGATATGATGCTTAGAGAGAGAGAGAGAGAGAGAGAGAGAGAGAGAGAGAGAGAGAGAGAGAGAGAGAGAGAGAGAGAGAGAGAGAGAGAGAGAGTCCTGGAAAATTACCATTCTGTAGAGAGAGAGAGAGAGAGAGAGAGAGAGAGAGAGAGAGAGAGAGAGAGAGAGAGAGAATCCAATATAGGTGAAAAGGCAGCTGTAATCTATAATCTTTAACGTGCCATTATCCATGACTGCTTCACGTTTCCTCTCGAACCAAAATTTAGCTCTCGATGTGACTCATGTCCAGAGGGAATGAACTAAAAAATGAGGAAAAGTCATGAAATAATCTAACATAATTACATAAACTGTAAACAGATAACAGTATGAGTTGTGTTGAATATAGAATTTAGGCCAAAGACCAGGCGATGTTGGACCTATGAGGTCATTCAGCGCCGAAACGGAAACTGACAGTAAAAGGTCTGAAAGGCGTAACAGGAGGAAAACCTTAAAGCAGTTGCACTATGAATCAATTGTTAGGAGATGGCTGAGGAAAGTAAGATGGATGGAAGAGAATATGAACGGAGGTACAGTAAAAGGAACGAAAGGGGTTGCCTTAAGTAATGCCTACAGTGCACTGCATGAGGTGCACTGACGGTACTAACCCCCTACGGAGGATAATAGTACGAGTGTCTTTTTTTTAAATGTAATCTAACAATGTTTTGATAAGTGCTTCTAAAATTCCCATAAAACCAGTTGACACGACAAAACCAAATAATTCTATCGATTATCTTCAGTCCTTGTCGTGTAAATACAGTTCTTGTCGTGTAAATAGCGTCCTTGTCGTGTAAACAGTGTCTTTATGGGCCGTTTAAACTTCATCTAATAGCATGGTTCCCGAGGCATGACATTCCATCTCTAACCTTCTCCGCTCGACGGTTAAAATAATAGAATTGACAAACTTCAGTTCATTCCTGTTACAGTTCCTCGTTGGATGAGTCGGTAGAGTTGCCGGCTAGCACTCTGCTAGGCCCGAGTTCGAGTCTCCGGCCAGCCAATGAAGAATTAGATGAATTAATTTCTGGCGACAGAAACTCATTTCTCGGTATAATGCGGTTCGGATTCCACAATAAGCTGTAGGTCCCGTTGCTAGGTAACCAACTGGTTCTTGGCCACGTAAAATAAGTCTAATCCTTCGGGCCAGCCCTCTCTAGGTGGTCTGGTTAAACTAAGATAAACTTAAATTTTTTCCATTCATTTCTTTTTCTTCCGTCTAGCTATCCACCCTCTCCTGACAGCTGATTGATAGTGCGAGTGAGAAGTTTTCCTCCTGTTACACCTTTCAAACCTCCTACTCTCAATTTCCCTTTCAGCACTGTATGACAGCATAGGTCCCAGAGCTTGGAGTGTGGCTTAAATTGTATATTCCATTCCATTCCAATTGCAATTATTATTACCACAACGCATCGACCCTTCTTTTCTGAAGACCGGTGCTGGTGCGAAAGTAGCCGACACCTTGCAAGAGAATAGTTATAGCAATTGCATACTTTTACTTTCTAGGCCCCCTGCGAAGCATGCAAACACGCTACAGTAGGCACAATTATCGCCAAACACTGCCATCTACACGGAGAAATATGCAACCCAGTTCCACACGATCCTCCATGCTCCAGAGTCGATCAGATGACAGGCTCCTGTCTGCCAAGGATCACTCTAACAGTAGTTCTTAACCTTTTTATTATCACGTCCCCTCTGAGAGTTGGTCCTTCCCTCCACGGCCCCCTTGCATCTGTGAGTAAAATTCCCTCCCAGATTTAAAGGAGAATGAAAAATAAGGAGAAAGAGAAGGGGTGTTTTATCCTTTTGGGAATGGATTAGTGAGATACTTGACGCTGCTTCTTAGCTATTCTTGTTAAGAAAATAACGAATATAATTAGAGAATTTTTTATTTTTCCCTAGGGCTCGCGGGCCCCTTGGATATTGCTGACGCCCCCCAGGTTAAGAACCACAGCCCTACAAATTGCAAACAGCTCCAAATGATTATCTTTATTTTGAACATCAATAACAGCCAAACAAGCGCTGTAGTGAATATCTTTATTCCATATGGACGTTTCGGCTTCAATGCATTAAGCCATTTTCAACCTAAATAGAGGCAAAACACCAAAACATAAAATTACATACAAATAAATTTTTCGCATTTTGTTTCTGTTTGGGTTGAAATTGTCTTAATGTGCGGAAGCCCAAACGTCCCTATGGAATAAAGACGTCCAATACAGGAATCAATCTCTAACCTCATTTACAAGGTTAATTTACACCTGACCTTACAAACGGCGCAGCCAAAACAAATTACTGATAGGTTAAATCTAAAATGATCGCATTAAAAATAACACCAATATAACAATGGAAATTCAAAACCAGATATTCCCACCACTTACAAAAGACTGATCCAATCCATTCGCTTCCTTATCAGTTTGTTTTCTGTAAAAGAAAACTATTGTGCCGGCTTTGTCTGTCCGTCCGCACTTTTTCTGTCCGCCCTCATATCTTAAAAATTACTGAGGCTAGAAGGCTGCAAATTGGTATGTAGATCATCCACCCTCCAATCATCAAACATACCAAATTGCAGCCCACTAGCCTCCTCAGTAGTTTTGATTTTATTTAAGGTTAAAGTTAGCCGTGATCGTGCTTCTGGCAACGGTATAAGCCATGCTACCACCAAGCCGTTGTTAAAGTTTCATGGGCCGCGGCTCATACAGCACTATACCGACACCACCGAAATGTATATCTATTTTCGGTGGCCTTGATTATATGCTGCAGCGGCTGTACAGAAAACTCGATTGCGCCTAAAGAAACTTCGGCGCAATTTTTTTTACTTGTATTTGTTAGATCTGCATGTCATTATGGACTGCGGGTAAAAAGAATGAAATCCCGAGCAGAAATCGACGGAATTAAGGAGACTGTACAGCTGCATATTGATCGAGTCGGTCATAAGTCTTCTCGGAATGAAATCAAAGAGAATGGTGGATGGAAGCGCGCGCGCGCGCGCGCACACACACACACAATCTCTCTCCCACTGCAATTTTGAATCGTATTATGCACGTTTCTCGGAACAAGTCCAAGTTACGCGGAACACAAGGGGTGTACACACACATATATATACATATGTATATATATATATATATATATATATATATATATATATATATATATATATATATACTGTATATATTATTGCGGCATGACAAAGCAAGTCTTATCAGCGGGAAACAGCTCAAACAAGACTCTCCTCCACAAACTTCTACGAGCAAGAGCCCGTGTTGACATGAGACCTCCTTCATCTAAAAACAAACAAACCGCAAACCCACTTAGCGAGACCCTCCGGAGACTTGCACAAACACCTAACTACACTATTCGAGTGCTCCTCCTCTCAGTGGCCCACAGAGGATTTGAGTGGCTCTCTCTCTCTCTCTCTCTCTCTCTCTCTCTCTCTCTCTCTCTTTCAGTGGCCCACAGAGGATGTGAGTGGCTCTCTCTCTCTCTCTCTCTCTCTCTCTCTCTCTCTCTCTCTCTCTCTCTCTCAGTGGCCCACAGAGGATGTGAGTGGTTCTCTCTCTCTCTCTCTCTCTCTTCCAGTGGCCCACAGAGGATGTGTGGTTCGCTCTCTCTCTCTCTCTCTCTCTCTCTCTCTCTCTCTCTCTCTCTCTCTCTCTCTCTCTCTCTCTCAGTGGCCCACAGAGGTTGTGTGGCTTGCTCTCTCTATCTCTTCCAGTGGCCCACAGAGGATTTGAGTGGCTCTCTCTCTCTCTCTCTCTCTCTCTCTCTCTCTCTCTCTCTCTCTCTCTCTCTCTCTCTCTCTCTCTTTTTGTCATCTCTGTTTCCGTCTCCATTCGACGAAAGCTTCGCCCACCGTCACTTTCGCTCCCCTAAAACATTCACCCACCGCAGCATTTCCCCACAGGGAGGGGAGGGAGGACGACCCCACCCCATTGCGTCACCCATAAACACTGCGTATCATCATAACACCTGGATCTCAACCCCAAGAGGGTTGCCGTAACGCAGTCACGCGAAGTGCCGTCACCGCGAGTCGCCGAGTCGTCCCCCCTCGTTACGAAACACTTGGAAACACTTACGAACACACTTGCTGCCTTTTCTTCGAGAGATATATAATCGTTGCTTGACCCAATTCGCTAGATGGGCGGAAGGGAAAAGGAAGACAATGAGAAAAGGGAATGGACGAGAGAAGTCGAGCAAAATGGAACCCTTCGGTCAGGGAGCACAGGGGCGAGATTCGGGGGAAGTGCTCCCCCTTTTTTTTTGCGATGCTGCTCGCGCAACAGAAAATGGGAATCTCGTGTTCCCACAGATAAAGAGAGAGAGATTGTTTATTCGCAACACACGAAAAATGCTCGGCAAGGGAAAGAAAACAACAAAACACAATGCCGCGGTATTCCGCAACAGAGCAAAAACGTTGGAGTTCCTTTATACAGATTTTCTCACCGACCGAAGAAAATATTCAAACGCAAAACTTTCGTTCGTTGCACTAAGTTCTCTTACGTGGAAGTTTGCCTATTTCTTATGATGAACCTTTGACATTTTTAAAGATAATAATAATAATAATAATAATAATAATAATAATAATAATAATAATAATAATAATAATAATAATAATAACAAAGGTGTACCAAAAACTAAACATTATTAGTTTATAGACAAAACGTCTCTGGCGAGGACTTGGAGTGGGTTTCCTTACAAGAGTTCAAGAGGAACTCCTTTAAAAACTTTTGGCAGCTCAACTGGGGTCACTAATGCCTTTTTAACCATATATAAAAACAAACTCTACAGAATCCTTTAAGAGCTTAGCAACTCAACTGTGGTCACCAATGCCTTTTTAACCTTACATAAAAACAGACTCTGTAGAATCCTTTAAAAGCTGAGCAACTCAACTGTGGTCACTAATGCCTTTTTAACCTTATATAAAAACAAACTCTATAGAATCCTTTAAAAGCTTAGCAACTCAACGGTGGTCACCGATGCCTTGTTAACCTTGTATAAAAACAAACTCTATCGAATCAGCCCACACAAGAGTGGAGCAGTTATGTAAAAACAGTCTCTATAGAATCCTTTAAAAGCTTAGCAACTCAACTGTGGTCACTAATGCCTTTTTAACCTTATATAAAAAGTCTCTATAGAATCCTTTAAAAGCTTAGCAACTCAACTGTGGTCACCGATGCCTTGTTAACCTTGTATAAAAACAAACTCTATCGAATCAGCCCACACCAGAGTGGAGCAGAGGAGCGGAATCCTAAAATAACTTTGGCTCCGCAACAGAATGACACTGACAGCAGTAATGGGTCAGTCCACTTAAGTGACAGGTACTTAACGGAATCAAAGCATACAACACCAAGAGTGAGAGAACGAAGGAATATAAAAACTTGAAAAAAGAAAGCCACTTAAGATAATGAATACTTGATAGAGGACACCGAAGAGAAACACCACTACTGGAAAATCTAAATGTCTGAATCATTTTTCGTAAACCTGGTACAAAAGACAGGAAAAATGGATTAACTGAACACTGGGTCACTTGGAAGAGAGAAATTCTTACATGAGTTTTCCACAAAAAAAATATTTCTTCTTGAGTCTTCCAGTTTGCTTTAATGTGTGTTTGTGTAACAAATACACTTGAACACACACACACAAACACACACGTGTTTACAAAGCATTTTCTACGAACTTGAACAAGCACAAATGTAGCGTTGCAAGCGACCACAAGAGTAAGTGGTATCTTCATAATGTATGTAGTTCAAGGCAAATGTACACACGTATATATGTGTATGTATGTATGTACAAATATATATATATATATATATATATATATATATATATATATATATATATATATATATAATCATACGTCATTGACCTTTTAGGTGAGGTGGAACCACAAAAGATTACAGCCTTGTTCTACACAAATCTCTGAGGATGAGGTTGCTATCCCCATGCCCTTTTTCTTGACCCCTGGCTGACGACGGAACCCACTCACAGCTGGGTTGACTGGTAAGCGGCAGGCTTGACCACGCAGTAATTTCATTGGTAAAAATAAACATTTTAAAAAGACGAGAAATAAAAGATTTTCACGACGCCTTCCACACAAATAACAGATCTTCACCTGATAACACCTGATGCATTTGAATACATTTTTATCTGTTTATTAATTTATTAATTATTTTTTTCTTTTTTAGTGAGATCTCTTCTTTCAGTATTTCCCTTTACCCCCTCTTACTTGTTTCTAATGAACACCTTAATTTCTTCGGAAGCTTGAAATCCACGTCAATGGCCCCTTGGTGGACTTGTTCCATATGAATAGGTTTCACCTTCAGAATAATAATAATAATAATAATAATAATAATAATAATAATAATAATAATAATAATAATAATAATAATAATAACCTAAAACAGGGGCAAGGCCTGAAGACTAAGAGCAGACGATACCGAGAGTAAGGCTTCCCTATTTGGAGTGAGGAAAAGGGGAGGGGTTAATGGAAGATGGAAGTTGGGGGGGAGGGTAGGCAAAGGCCTCTGAAGAAGCTCTACCGACGACAGGTGAAATAACAGCGACCTTGACATTGTCGCAATGAGGTAACACAGAGAGGATTACTTGGCCCTTTTCTGGGTCATCGAAGACAGTTTCAGTTTTGGGGACGGCGTCGTATGTCATATGGTTCTGTTTATCGTATGTCATAGGGTTCTGTTTATCGTATGTCATAGGGTTCTGTTTACTGCATGTCATATGGTTCTGTTTATCGTATGTCATATGGCTCTGTTTATTGCATGTCATAATGCTGTTTATCACATGTCATATGGCTCTGTTTATTGCATGTCATATGGCTCTGTTTATCATATGTCATATGGTTCTGTTTATTGCATGTCATATGGCTCTGTTTATCATATGTCATATGGCTCTGTTTATTGCATGTCATATGGCTCTGTTTATCATATGTCATATGGTTCTGTTTATTGCATGTCATATGGCTCTGTTTATCGCATGTCATATGGTTCTGTTTATTGCATGTCATAAGGCTGTTTATCGCATGTCATATGGTTCTGTTTATTGTATGCCATATGGTTCTGTTTACTGCATGTCTTATGGCTCTGTTTATGGCCTGTCATATGGTTCTGTTTATTGCATGTCATATGGCTGTGTTTATTGTATATCATACGGTTCTGTTTACTGCATGTCATATGGCTCTGTTTATCATATGTCATATGGTTCTGTTTATTGCATGTCATATGCTCTGTTTATCGGATACCATATGGTTCTGTTAATCGCATGTCATATGGTTCAGTTTATTGCATGTCATATGGCTCTGTTTATGGCATGTCATATGGCTCTGTTTATGGCATGTCATATGGCTCTGTTTATGGCATGTCATATGACTCTGTTTATGGCATGTCATATGGCTCTGTTTATGGCATGTCATATGGCTCTGTTTATGGCATGTCATATGGTTCTGTTTATGGCATGTCATATGGCTCTGTTTATGGCATGTCATATGGCTCTGTTTATGGCATGTCATAAGTCTGTTTATCGTTATGCCATATGGTTCTGTTTATCGCATGTCATATGGTTCAGTTTATCACGCGTAATATCATTTCCATCAGCCTTACACCGTAGGAACCAAAACCTACCAGGTATGAGAAACAAACGCATCTCTTTAAAGCACACAAACAAAGCGGCGCCAAAACTTACAAACAGAGAGAAAGTGAGAGAAAGCGCAAGAAAACCTGTCCTGTTGTCGTCAGCATGCTTCTCCTACCTCTCAATTTTAAGCCACGGTTATCTCCACCTTCTGACCCCGCCTCTATCTCTGCAAGTCAAGATCTCAGTGCCACTTTATAATTTGAAGAACCTCCTTTTTAGGTTTCTGTAAAAGCAAACTATCGAGATGGCTATTTGTCTGTCCGTCCGCCCTCAGATCTTAAAAACTACTGAGGCTAGAGGGCTGCAAATTGGCACGTTGATCATCCACCGTCCAATCGTCAGGCATACCAAATTGCAACCCTCTAGCCTCAGTAGTTTTTATTTTATTTAAGGTTAAAGTTAGCCATGATCGTGCTTCTGGCAACGCAACGATACAGGCCACCACGGCCGGCTGAAAGTTTCATGGGCCGTGGCTCATACAGCATTATACAGAGGCCACCGAAAGGTAAATATATTTTTTGTGGCCTTGATTATACGATGTACAGAAAACTTGAATTGCGTCGAAGAAACATCGGCGCATTTTTTTACCGTTTTTTTTTTTTTTTTTTTTTTTTTGGGGGGGGGAACAGCAAAAAATTTTTGTTCATCTATCATCGTAAGTTGTAAGATAACACCAGAGTTCTTTAAATACACGATAAAAAAAAATAATGCAAGCAAAAGAGAACGCGATAAAACGCAATATTCGAAAACGCAAGCATTGAGGGTTTTATAAAAACTTGCAGCGAAAAGGTTCTGGGCAGAGAATGTACGATTCAGAATCCGTGCTGGTCCCTTCTCTAGGCGTGACACAGAGTCTACTGTGTGTTAATGTGCTGTGACTAAGAGTCGTCTTCATGTTGCTATGGATCGTGGCTATGATTCAGTGCAGCTTTCATCACGTCAGGAAAAATGATAAAGGTGTGTCGTTCAGCAAAAACACGTTTTCCACCTTTCATTCTAAGTTTCTGAAGATCACGCATTTGATCACTTTCTCCCTTTCGTTATGACAAAAAAAAATTGAGAAAATCTGTACCAGACGTACCACTGTTCCCCTAGAACTCAAGAGCCAAGCTGTTCAAATGTCAGCAAGATGTCTGGAGATTACAGGGAACTGAGATTACAGGAAACTGAGATTACAGGGAACTGAAACCACCGGCGAGAAGGATTCCAGTTGCTTCCAACTTTCGCTTCCCAAACGTTTCTGACCGCTGATGGTACAAGACTGTACCGCAATCGGGTTCGCTTGTTTTCCACACTTGCGAACAATTGTGGTTTTCCACTGGCCTGAAATGGAAGACTGCAGTGACTGCAAAAATACAGAACTGAGAAAAATGGTAGATACTCCCTTGCCTTACTGCTGATTTTGCAGATACTGCAAATGGGACCTCATAATTACTCGTGGAAAGCATCGAAGAATCATTCTGAAACTGCAGCAACTTGTGTATTAAGTGTTCCACGAGCCCAATAGGTGGCATATCTCAATTTCGAAGATTTTGCAGATACTGCAGTGTATTCCCTTGCCTTACTACTGACTTTGCAGACACTGCAAATGGGACCCCCTAAATAAAGCACGGCAGAATCATTCTGAAACTGCAGTAACTTGTGTATTAGAGTTTCACGAGCCCAATAGGTGGCATATCTCAATTTCGAAAATTCTGCAGATACTGCAGGTTTCCATTTTAGGGCAATACAGACATACACACACCTTAGCAAACACTCGACAGTTTCCAGGCAACAAGAGAGAGAGAGAGAGAGAGAGAGAGAGAGAGAGAGAGAGAGAGAGAGAGAGAGAGAGAGAGAGAGAGAGAGAGAGTTACAAAGGGGGGAAAAGTCAACTTTCACGTCGCTACTCTGAGCGACCCGGAAATCATAAAAGTCTTGCGATTTCGCAAAACCACGTCAAAATCGCTACTTTTAATCCAGCCTGAGAGAGAGAGAGAGAGAGAGAGAGAGAGAGAGAGAGAGAGAGAGAGAGAGAGAGAGAGAGAGACTATAGCTACTAAAACTGGCGTCACAACACCTAGGTTATTGGCGCTGTAATAAATTTTAAAAAAGGGACACTAAAAAATAAATACATAACTTTAAAAGTAGTTTCAAGAGAAAGAGAGAGAGAGAGAGAGAGAGAGAGAGAGAGAGAGAGAGAGAGAGAGAGAGAGAGAGATTGATTGACTGATTGATTATAGCTACTAAAACTGGCGTCACAACACCTAGGTTATTGGCGCCGTAATAAATTTTACAAAAAGGAAATAAAAAATAAATAAATAAATAACTCTAAAAGTAGTTTCCAAAGAGAGAGAGAGAGAGAGAGAGAGAGACAGAGAGATTGACTGACTGATTATAGCTATTAAAACTGGCGTCACAACACCTAGGTCACTGACGCTGTAATATAAATTTTAAAAAAGGAAACTAAAAAATAAATAAATAACTTTGAAAGTAGTTTCAAGAGAGAGAGAGAGAGAGAGAGAGAGAGAGAGAGAGAGAGAGAGAGAGAGAGAGTCGACAATCCAAAACAATTTAAACAATTTGCCCCAAAAAGTTGAAATGATAATGAAATCTCTCCCTGCAGAATGCCACATCCAAAAATGTTGGCTAGCGAACTGTGGACAAACAGGGCACTGACTA
This sequence comes from Macrobrachium rosenbergii, assembly GCF_040412425.1. NCBI lineage: Eukaryota > Metazoa > Arthropoda > Malacostraca > Decapoda > Palaemonidae > Macrobrachium > Macrobrachium rosenbergii. The sequence goes on from NC_089752.1 coordinate 116,675,311, forward strand.
CAATGATCTCCGCACAATTCCTCGTCTTGTACCATCCATTCCATCTGCAAGACGCAATCACTGCTCCAGAAGAAATGATAAGAAATGGTCACTAGTTCTAAACTCTCCTTTAACTTAAAATTCTACTATTAACCAGGGAACCTTAT
>NC_089752.1:116685456-116697956 GCF_040412425.1 Macrobrachium rosenbergii
CTTATAAACTAAACGAGATATGAACATTTCAGTCCAACATGTAGTTTCACCTCCATCAGAGAATAAGGATCACAAGTTCCAAAGTTTATCAAACGCTTAACTAATGGATTTGGGAAAACAGCGGACTGCCCCTTCTTTCGTTTTTGAGAAAGGACCCAAAGACTCTTTTAACTATGTATCAAACATTCATCACAGGCAGACCTTTCGAAGCAAGGTCACAGACCAGGCCCACAACGCGAAGGCCAAGGGAATGACAGAGCAAGAGACATCGGAAGGCACCGAATGTTCTTTTGGATGTCGGCAGTCCCCCAAGGGCAATAATAACAAGGTAATCCAACTCTGGAATCCTTTAGGACCCCTGCCTTTCTCCTTTCTTTCTTTCCTTATTCCCTCGACCTCGCCATTCAGTAACGTCCAATCTCCGAAGCTAATGACTTTCTGCTTTGGTGTTCTTTGTGCACAACGCCGCCCAATATGTTACGAAATGGCCCACGACCGGATGTGGTCACGGTCGAGCCAGGCTAGGTCATGTGGGACCCGATCTTTTGTACGAGAGGCTTCTCCACCCGCATCAAATTCGACAGTCATCGCACAGAGGAAAAACTAGAATGAAAATCCTGCGTGAAGGATTCTCCTGGGGGAGGTCAATCACAGCTGCGTCAAAAACTGCTTCTGGGAGTACGATCAGAATGTCAGGCTATTTGGGAAGTATGACAAATTAAAAAGCTAATCCGTCAGGCTATTTGGAAAATCAGACGAATTACAAACCTAGCCCGTCAGGCTATTTGGGAAAATGGATTACAAACTTAACCCGTCAGGCTATTTGGAAAATCAGACAAATTAACGACTCAACCCATCAGGCTATTTGGAAAATCAGACAACTTAAAGACTTAACCCATCAGACTATTTGGAAAATCAGACAAAATAAAGACTTAACCCATCAGGCTATTTGGAAAATCAGACAAATTCAAGACAACCCGTCAGACTATTTGGAAAATCAGACAAAATAAAGACTTAACCCATCAGGCTATTTGGAAAATCAGACAAATTCAAGACTTAACCCATCAGGCTATTTGGAAAATCAGACAAATTAAAGACTTAACCCATCAGGCTATTAGGAAAATCAGACAAATTAAAAACTTAACCCATCAGGCTATTAGGAAAACCAGACAAATTAAAAACGTAACCATCAGGCTATTAGGAAAATCAGACAAATTAAAAACTTAACCCATCAGGCCATTAGGAAAATCAGACAAATTAAAAACCTAACCCATCAGGCTATGAGGAAAACCAGACAAATTAAAAACTTAACCCATCAGGCTATTAGGAAAATCAGACAAATTAAAAACTTAACCCATCAGGCTATTTGGAAAAATCAGACAAATTAAAAACCTAACCCATCAGGCTATAAGGAAAATCAGACAAATTAAAGACTTAACCCATCAAGCTATTAGGAAAACCAGACAAATTAAAGACTTAACCCATCAGGCTATTAGGAAAATCAGACAAGTTAAAAACCTAACCCATCAGGCTATTAGGAAAACCAGACAAATTAAAAACTTAGCCCATCAGTCTATTAGGAAAACCAGACATTAAAAATTTAACCCAAGTGTGGACCAGCTGAACATCAACAGCATTTCACTCCGAAGAACAAACACTTTTTTTAAGGCTTCAGAAGCAAAGACTTTCCTCCCGAGAATTACGGCTGAGATGCAACACGTAGGCAAACTGTGGACAGTTACGACGACCTCGGGACCGGAAGCAGCAGAGGTCAGAGGTCACCGCTGATGTCGGAAGTCTGTGTGTACCCATCGTCAACGCCAACAACATAACGACCGCATAAAGCTGTGAAGAAAGAAAGAAACACTTGCTGGTGCAAGAATCGCGCAGACACCACCAAATTAAGGCTTCAGACTCCCCAAAAAAGCTACCAATTTGATGGTAAGCCTGTTGGACGACGACAGACACACACAAGCACTTATCACAAGTGCAATTTCATAACTTGAAATTCATACGGAGACATTACGAAGGCTTCAGACTCCCCAAAAAACTATCTATTTAATGGAAAGCTTGTTGGACACACACAAGCACTTATCACAAGTGCAATTTCATAGCTGGAAACATTCATAAAGAAATATTACGAGGGGTAAACAGTGAGTGTATGTATATATATATATATATATATATATATATATATATATATATATATATATATATATATATATATATATATATATATATATATATATATATATATATATTAGAACAACCTGATGCAAACACAGAGACATTTTCCAAAACACCGTCCAAGATGACTGCCCTGTCGCCCTTACGTAGCTCCTTGAAAATGTTCTCCCCATTTTCCTCCATCTTCCGCCTCCTTTCCCTTCCCTTTGTTCTTGCCTCCTCCTCCTCCTCCTCCTCCTCCTCCTCCTCCTCCTCCTCCTCCTCCTCCTCCTCCTCCTCCTCCTCCTCCTCCTCCTCCTCCTTTCTCGGTGTTTTACAGCCTGTAAATGACCGCCATGAACAATGGACCTCCAAATCACGGATAATGTACCGTGCCACTCACAGGGAAGAAAATTACGATTGGTCTCACGGTCCGCAGGAAGGAGGAAGAAAAAAAGGGCGGGGACCTAGGAGGGAGGGGGGAGAGGAGGGGTTTCTGGGGTAGGGGGGGAAGGGGAGGGGACAGGTGCTTCTATTCTGGACCTTCTTCTTCTTCTTCTTCTTCCATGAGCTGCTTCTTTGCTCCTGCTGGAAGAAGGCTTCTGAGTCCACCGGTGGAAATCAAAAGATTTTCTGAGCGAAGTTAATGATAATGATGAAAATAACTGAGATAATAAATAATCTATACCAGACACTACATACAGAATGGAATGTAGAATTTAAGCCAAAGGCCGAGCGCTGGCACTTATGAGGTCATTCAGCGCTGAAAAGAAAATTGACAGTAAGAAAAAAAGTTAAGTATACCTTAGTTTTACCAGACCACTGAGCTGATTAACAGCTCTCCTAGGGCTGGCCCGAACGATTAGACTTATTTAACGTGGCTAAGAACCAGTTGGTTACTTAGCAACGGAACCTACAGCTTATTGTGGAATCCGAACCACATTATACCGAGAAACGAATTTCTGTCACCAGAAATAAATTCCTCTAACTCTTCATTCGCCGGCCGGAGAGTCGAACTCGGGCCTAACGAGTGCAAGAAAGGTTTGAAAGGTGTAGCAGGAGGAAAACTTCGCAGTTGCATTAGGAAACAATTCTTAGAAAGTCAGACGGACGAAAGAGAATATGAACGAAGGTAAAATAACAGAAGTGACAGAGGTTACTACAGCTAGGGGCCGAAGGGACGCTGCAAAGACCCTTAAGTAATGCCTACAGTGCACCACGTGAGGTGCACTGACGGCACTGACCCCCCCAGCCAACGGGGGCCACCACATATAAATATTAAGCTGGAGCTGCCAACACCATTTTTTTTCTTCTTCTTCTAAACCAACCGACAGTTGTTGAATCAAAACAACAGGGACCCTATTCCCGACTCTTGGTTGACATAAAGTTTTCTTCCTAAAATTTGGGGCACAAGAGAGGAATCCTTTCCTCGTGGATTACATCATAAGTATCCTATTCGCATCCCTGGAGTCACAAACAGATTTTCCTTGATCCTGGACCACATCAGAGAGATGTCAATCCGTTCACAGACACTCGAATCCTATTCCTAGATTTAGTGTCACATCAGTGAGTCCTTTTCCATTTTGGGTTTTATTAAATGAATCCTTTCGCCTGCTCTAGCATGATCACAGGGCTCCTTATCTCCTTATCTCGAGAAAAGGAGTGGGATCTTCCTGCTCTGTTATCTTCCCATATCTTATCTGCCGGGTCAGATCAAGAGGAAGGCTTATCACAGCTCTTGGGACACTTGGGATGAATACTCTAATCAGCTTTTGAGCCACAACGGAGACCCCTTTCCTCTATCTAGACATATGCATGTCTCTCTCTCTCTCTCTCTCTCTCTCTCTCTCTCTCTCTCTCTCTCTCTCAGCTTTTGAACAGCATCAGACATCCCCTTCCTATATCTAGACATAATCATCTCTCTCTCTCTCTCTCTCTCTCTCTCTCTCTCTCTCTCTCTCTCTCTCTCTCTCAGCTTTTGAACAGCATCAGAGATCCCCTTCCTATATCTAGACATAATCATCTCTCTCTCTCTCTCTCTCTCTCTCTCTCTCTCTCTCTCTCTTACACACACTCAGACACACACAACAGGAGAGGGCTAAGGAGTGCCATCTTTCCACTCGATGAGCTCACAAAGCAAACTCAAAGAAATAATGATAAAAAAGAAGAAGAAGAAATCAGCAAGAAACAAAGAAGCGCAGAACCCAAAAGAAAAGGAAAAAGAAATATGAAAACAAAAGACAATTCTTCTGCGAACTGTCAAAGAGGATAGAAAGGCAGGTGATGGTGGAAAGGAGAAACATTCAGTTTATTCACGTCGTTTTGAATACTATATAATACGGTGCATTCTTCTAAAACATAATAGTTTATTTATGAAAGTTGCATACATTCATTCACACGTACATACATACATATATACATATATACATACATACATACATACACATTTATACTTATATATATATGTGTATATATGTGTGTGAACGTGTGTACCGAATCACACACAAAAGACAAATGCCTTCTTCATTCCGTTCCTCTCACCCAACTCGGTACTGAATAGGCCAAGCGCTGGGATCTACGAGGTCATTCAAAGCTGAAACTAAAAACTGACAAAAAAAAGGTCTGAAAGGTGTAACAGGAGGAAAACCTCAAAGCAGTTGCAATATGAATCTATTGTTAGTAAAGGGTGGAAAGTCAGATGGAAGAGAGAATATGAACGGAGGTACAGTAAAAAGGAACGAAAAGGGTTGCAGCTAGGTGGCCGAAGGGACGCTGCAAAGAACCGTCAGTAATGCCTGCAGTGCACCACATGATTTGCACTCACGGGACTAACTCGGTATTGCAGCGGATTTCCTTCCTTCATCTCGCCATTTGGCCTCTCCAATTTCATTGGTACCTAAATAATTACCTAAAGGAACAAAATAAATAATGGATGGGAACTCATTCAATAAAATAAGGAATAAAGAATGGCTGGGAATCCATTCAATAAAATATGGAGTAAAGAATGGCTGGGAACCCACTCTATAAAATATGGAGTGATGCTGACAATGGCTTCACCCGTTCATTGAGATTGTTACATCTTTTTAGCAACGACGCTGGCCAGCCATGGCACGGACTTACCCGAAGTTTACCGAGTTCTTGGACTAACGGACTTCGCGACTGAGACGTAAATGGCTCGAAGTCATTAACCTCTCAATCACTGCTTCCTCTGCTTGTGCATTAACGTCCGCTGTCTCTCGCTGGGATCCCATTAGCGCCAACGGTTCTAGAAAGCCCTCGTTCCGGCGACAAAAAAATTAGAAAAAAACGAGAACTCTTACAACAAAGGAGCACCCACACAAAAAAGGCAGGATCGTGTGAAGCTGCATATTAAAGAGATCCATTCACACACCTTGAACAAAGAAAAGCCGCCCTTTTATCTGAGCAATGTCGCCTTCTTCTTCATCATCATCATCATCATCACAGACAAAGACAATACCAAAATCTCTCAGCCGAGGGACCACCAAAACATCACTTCACCGCCCTGATCCGCTCCCTTCTCAACCACCAACAGCTCCATTCCCTCAGCCAGCGTCCAACCAAGTCACCCTCCATTTCCTTCTGCAACAAATGACTTCCTACCTCATCCTGCAACCTCAGCCCCGATGTTCCTTTCTCGAGCATCTCTGAAGGTATATCGTTCCATCAGCCGTGAGACTATTACCCTGTTGTTACAGGACACCGTCTAAATTTTACAGAAATAATCAACACACAATCACGTGTGGAACAGAAAAATAACTTTCTGACTCACATCAGGACCGAACCGGGGTTTTTCACCTGAAAGGAAAGGCCGCTGCTAAATAAGCCACACAAGTATAAGAAGTTGGAACCTAAGTACCACTGTACCTAAGGTTTTACCTTGGGCAGTCTAACTGCCTTGCATACCAGCGTGTTTTCCCCAACTTCCCGACTCAGCAGTGACCCAACTGACAGCATTTCATTCGAATTAAGAATAGAAATAAGTTCTTGACTCACATCAGGATCGAACCCAATCTTTCAACTGAAAGGCCAGGCTTACTTGGCAGCGGCCTTGCCTTTCAATTGAAAGACATGGGTTCGATCCTGGTGTGAGTCAGAAATTTATTGCCGTCTAGATTATTTCCCGGACTGTCACCAGCGTGTGAAACGCGGATATGAAATACAGTAGGTTCTAACGTATATTCATTCATTGGCTGTTTTTTCTGTCCTCACTTTTTCTGTCCGCCCTCAGATCTTAAAAACTACTGAGGCTAGAGGGCTGCAAATTGGTAGGTTGGTCATCCACCCTCCAATCATCAAACATACCAAATTGCATCCCTCTAGCCTCAATAGTTTCTATTTTATTTACGGTTAAAGTTGGCCAAATTCGTGCATCTGGCAACGATATAGGATAGGCCACCACCAGGCAGTGGTTAAAGTTTCAAGGGTCGCGGATCATACAGCAACATACCGAGACCACAGAAAGATAGATCTATTTTCGGTGGCCTTGATTATAAGGTGTTCAGAAAACTCGGTTGCGCCGAAGAAACTTCGGCGCATTTTTTACTTGTTTTTAATAAGGTGCATACTCCGTTATTAGAAGACGACAACATTAAATATTACTCTAAAAAATAAACAAATAAACCACTCAGCCTCTGGGCGCCAAATTCACTACCATACTCCTCTTGCGTGGTTCCATTAACGAAACAATGGCCTGGCCTAAACGTTTTTCCTATTTGGCCAATTTATTTTCTCAAGGATACGCGCATGCGCGAACCCCTGAACTCTGTCCTAGCTTATTATTCTTATTCGATAACAAAAATGATTCTTACTGCATGATATACAAAGAAATTGTTTTCGTAGCGTTTTAAAGTTTGTTATCAATGCATTTCTGCAGAATCCACACCATTATCTAGACGGTATCTAACCCCCCTTTGGAAAGCTGGCCCAACACTGCAAGAATTCATAAACTCAATCAAAACGCCTCCGTAATTTTAAGACGGGAAAACTCAAACAGACAAGGGATTACCAGTCAGCACTTTAATCTCCCAACTGTTTCCAAAGGGTATCAGCATCGACTACAATACAGATCCCACGCCCCCCTGCCCCTGAAATTTCTCCAACTATAATCTATAAACAATATGTTGTCTATGTGTATGCTATTATACTTATCACAACAATAAAAGGCAATTCATAAACAAGATTTGAAATTGAAATTGACTTATATTTTGAATTTCTGGCATGTTTTGAGATAATAATTAGAAAATATATGGAAGCAGTGATAACGTGTTTGGCAATTTTGTAATTAACATCACAAATTAAAAAAATAATAGGCACCATCTGGCAACTCTGCTTGCGGACCCCTTGGAAGCTTCTGGCGCCCCACTAGGGGGCCGCGCCCCCCAGTTTAAGAATCACTGATATAGAATTTAGGCCAAAGGCCACGCGCTGGGAGCTATGAAACGGAAATTGGGAGTAGAAAGGTCTGAAAGGCGTAACAGGAGGAAAACCTTTAGCAGCTGCACTAAGAATCAATCGTCAGGAGAGGGTGGACAGCAAGATGGATGAAAGAGAATGTGAATGGGGGTACAGTAAAAAGGAATGAAAGGGGTTGCAGCTTGGGGCCGAGGGGTCGCTGCAAAGAATCTCAAGTAATGCCTACTTTGAACCGCATGATTTGCACTGACGGCACTGCCGCTTACAATTTGGGGGGCACTAGCGTGCAATCACTACACCACAAAATTAAGCAACGCAGAAACAGAATTAGTCTGATTCTGTGCGTGTGTGTGTGTGTGTGTGTGTGTGTGTGTGTGTGTGTATGTGCTTTTGTACACGGCGTGTACCACTGTTTCGTAACGAAAGAAAAAACAAAGGGAACGTACAATAATGAAAGTGACGTGTTGCAAAAACTACTTTTCGGCCGGAATGGCATCTGAGGAGACTTTACATTTGGCTGCCATTCGTTCGATGAAAGTGTGCGCATTCATGCGATTCCAATTACAGAGAGTCGTTTCGAGTCGTTCTGAGCTATCCACTGCAAAGTCTGCACTTCCTTTTTCAAAGGCTCCGAACAATTATTCACGACAACCTTAATGAGACGAAACTGTATATAGTTCTCAAATGCAAAGAATTTCGAACGTGGCTGACCGCCATACTTCATGGCAAAGGGTTAAACTTCAGGAACATTATTACACTGTTCACGGAAGTCCAGAAGCAGTGACAACGTATATGATAGACTTGGTAGCCTTAGACTGAAAACGAGAACTTGAAGACATTTCTGTTGTCATTTGTCTACTGGAGTCTTCGAGTGTTAACCCCGGGCCAGCCCTAGGAGAGATGTTAATCAGCTCAGTGGTCTGGTAAAACTAAGGTATACTTACCTGTAACTTTTTAACCCTAGCTTTGGCTTCGAACGCTTGCATTATTTACTTACTGTGCTCTCTAATGAATGGAATGGAATACAGAGTTTGGGCCAAAGGCCAAGCACTGGGACCAGTGAGATCATTCAGCGTTGTAACGGAAATTGACAGCAAAAGGTTTGAAAGGTGTAACAGGAGGAAAACATCCCAATTGCACTATATCACTGTTAGGAAAGGGCGGATAGCAAGATGGAAGATAGTATGAATGGAGGTACAGTACAAGGAATGAAAAAGGTTGCAGCTAGGGGCCGAAGGCACGCTGCAAAAGAACCTTAAGTAATGCCTACAGTGCACCCCGTAAGGTGCACTGACAGCATTAACCCACCCTGCGGAAACTTACTCGCAAGGGACGAGGATCAAGCTCGACTCCACTGCGATACTTACACACAGAATCGTGCAAGGGATCTCCAGCGGTAGAATTAAGTATTTTCAGTTTTTCACCTATAATCCGGTAGATGGCAGCAAAGTCACGCTGCCTTCCGCAGAAAAAAACACCCCTGACGCACGTCTTTCTCTTTCTTCTCTCCTCTCCTTCTTTTATTTATGTTTCTTTGCCCTAGAATCCTATTTGGTACCTTCTTTTTTATCGTGGGAGACGAGCACTTCTCGTACCTCTGAAGATTAGACAGAAGAGGTTTCAATTCTGAGTCCTTCACCTAAACATCACTGGTACACATAACTTCGGAATCTTCAGTTCCATATTACCATATTTATGAGATCTGACTGATATTCCCAAAAGGGATCTTCAACTAGAAAAAAAAAAGCTATTTATCTAAATGTACATAAAATAAACACAAACGGTTTTCACTTAGGTCTACAAAACACGCTTGAGCGCCTTGGGAAAAACTCAAATAAAACGTCTCCAGTCGAGATTTGAAAATCGACAGAACATACACTGCATCAAAGCAATGACCTCCCCCTCGCCCGTCCCCCCACAAACAAAACCCCTTCCGAACTGATCGCAAAGCAACGGGCGCAAGAATAGAACCCGTCGACATTTCATGGCAATCGCAGGGGAGTCTTTCCCGCCATGAGTGCGTCATGAATGGGAGGTGGCGGGAAGGCCAATGAATCTTTTGAATGAGGGAGGGGCCCCCTAGACCATGCCACTGGGGGTCTGTCTCCCCCCCCACTTCCCGTCCTCTCCCTCTTCCCCCTCCACCCGTAACCTCCAAATCGTTAACTGCCACTTACTGACCAACAATCTCATTACCTAATCACTGCTATTTGCGTTAGCAACACTTGCACTTACGTTAGCAACACTTGCACTTCGGCTTCCAGCTTTCACCAAGCTCGGCTTCGCTTCTGCGAGGTCAGGACTTTTAAATTAAGCTTTTCCTTGGAGGGAATTGGTATCTGCTTGATTCTCTCTCTCTCTCTCTCTCTCTCTCTCTCTCTCTCTCTCTCTCTCTCTCTCTCTCTCTCTTTGATAAGGCCATGCTTTTAAAGTAATATATATATATATATATATATATATATATATATATATATATATATATATATATATATATATATATATATGAACAAAATCCACGAAGGAAGAGAAACACTGGAGTGCTGCGAGACCTTTCCACTGTCTGTTAAGTAAAGGACGACAGTCGAAAGGCCTTGCATCACACCAGTGTTTCTCTTTCCTTCGTGGATTTTGTCTTTATTTATGTATTCATCACGTTCCATATCTTCGTGATTCAGTTATATATATATATATATATATATATATATATATATATATATATATATATATATATATATATATATATATATATATATATATATATATATAGAACACGGGACATTGTAAGCACATTTCGGTAAAATTCTCGGTGTCTTTTCAACTAAGAAGCGAATTTTAAGCCTAGCAGTCAGTCGATTGTAACGCGCTGCAGCCACTGTGGAGAGATACTTTGGAGCTAGCAATCTCGTCCTAAAATACGGCCGTCGGTATTGTAAGGAAGAGTTTATTGTTGTGGACTATGCCGGCCATGTAACAAGGAAATGACGTGTGTCGTTATGCAGACGAGGTCAGAACGAATGTTATACTCGTTGCTTGGTCCAACCTATGCTTAAACCCTCTGACAGTGACCCACAATCTTAAGGAACCAACCATACGCTTGGGAAATTGGTTGAAAAGCAAAAATGTCCTCTGCACACCCGACCCACTTGGGCATTTAAATGCCCAGCAGACTGCCAGGGCTTCTCCTGGTATACTGAATTGAAGTGAATATAGAATTTAGGCCAAAGGCCAAGCACTGGGACCTATGAGGTCATTCAGCGCTGGAAGGGAAACTGACAGTAAAAGGTCTGAAAGGTGTAACAGGAGGAAAACCTCAAAGCAGTTGCACTATGAATCAACTGTTAGGAGAGGGTTGAGGAAAGTAAGATGGAAATAAGAGAATATGAAAGGAGGTACAGCAAAGGAACGAAAGGGGTTGCAGCTAGGGCCCTACGGAAGGCACGCCGCAAAGAACCTGAAGTAATGCCAAGGTCCTTTAAATATACCTAAGAGTGTATATTTAAAGGACCTTGTGTATAGCCTGGTCTCTGTCGATCACGTCCCCCTCCAGGAAGGATGTTCTGCATAAATCACAATTTCCAGGTCAATCACACTCTCTCTCTCTCTCTCTCTCTCTCTCTCTCTCTCTCTCTCTCTCTCTCCAACACGCACACGCAAAATACGAGACAACACTTCCGGTCACGTGCCTCACCACTTCCGGCGCCACACCTATATTTACCTGAGAGGTGAGATCACATGCGGTTCGCCCGCATCACGAAAGCTTCCTTTGAGCACAAAAGTCATCAGTTGGAGCGGACCTGTTTTAATTTCTTGCGCACCTAAACGCAATGGCCATATCCTAAAAGTATAAAGTGAGCCATATCCTAAATAGATAAAGTTAACCATATCCTAAATGTATACAGTGAGCCATATCCTAAAAGTATAAAGTGAACCATATCCTAAAAGTATACAGTGAATCATATCCTAAAAGTATAAAGTGAGCCATATCCTAAAAGTATAAAGTAAGCCATATCCTAAAAGTATAAAGTGAGCCATATCCTAAAAGTATAAAGTGAACTGTATCCTAAAAGTATAAAGTGAACCATATCCTAAAAGTACAAGGTGAACCATACCCTAAAAGTATACAGTGAATCATATCCTAAAAGTATAAAGTGAGCCATATCCTAAAAGTATAAAGTGAGCTATATCCTAAAAGTATAAAGTGAGCCATATCCTAAAAGTATAAAGTGAACCATATCCTAAAAGTATAAAATGCAGTACTCCTTCGCGAGAAAAAAAAAAAAGCATTGCACAAACAAATGCAACAGAATTATTGCAAAACCCGACAAAAAAGTTTTGAACTTTTCAAACTCTTACAACAAATCAACGCAGAGGCTAGTCCCGTCAGTGCATCTCGTGGGGTGCACTGTAGGCATTACTAAAGGTTCTTTGCAGCTTCGGCCCCTAGCTGCAACCCCTTTCATTCCTTTTACTGTACCGCTATTCATCTTCTCTTGCTTCCTATCCACCCTTTCCTAACTATTGCTTCATAGTGCAACTGCGAAGTTTTCCTCCTGCTACACTTTTCGAACCTACCTAATCTCAATTTCCTTTCCAGCGCTGATGACCTCACAGATCCCAGTACTTGGCCTCTGGCCTAAACTCTGTACTCCATCCCACCCTTGCAACAAAAGACCGTGAGAAACTGCGTGCTACATATGGATACCTCCCACGGATACCTCCCAACATTCAGCATTGAGCAAAGCCATAAGCGATCGTAAACCTTCAACTTGGTAATAACTTTTTAAAGACATCTTCGACTGCGGCGGTCACTCGGTCATTAGGAACCTCTCTGGATGAGTCATGCCCCAAAATGGCCAGTGGTAATCTTGTTGTCAGCAATGTTCTCGCAGTCTGTACCTCAC
>NC_089752.1:116705456-116815456 GCF_040412425.1 Macrobrachium rosenbergii
GGCCAAACCACTCACACTCCATTCACAATCCCTTTTCTTATTCCTCACGCCTCCAACCCTTCCCCTGACTTCTCTCATCACTCCACCGATGTCAAAATAAAACCGCTATAGACAACACACTCTTGCCCGAGACGCCTTCATACCCATACCCCTTAATTTAACGCCTACACAGTGCATCTTTCATCAAATTACCTTCACCACAAAGTCAGAATATCAACCACGACGAATCTCTGTGAATTCTACTAACAGCTTACTGATAGCTCTTTTAGCCTATATGAAGGCATCTGTACAAAACATTATCGCCTTCTTTCATAACCTCATAAAAGTTTTATAACAAACAGTTTGTCCAACTTTTCTTATCTGCTTCCCCTATCTAATCTACACTCTGCCTTACTTTCTCAATCAAACATACCACAGACCCTTCTTGGCAATCAAAGTAACGTCGTGGCCCTACATAACTTCTGGGCTGTAAGATTTGTCCCTTATAAAAAGAAATTAATTTTCCTCTCACGCACTCCTCTGGAACTTTTCCCTCATCCACACATACCTTACACAACCCAGCTCATATCAGTATCACTACCACACTGCATTCTCTTGCACATAATCACATCAACCCAATGCACGTTTCTACTCTTCAAATTTTTTCATTGCCATCACAACCTCAATGGCAGCTTCGACAATTCACAAATATATATTAAAATATATATTAATCACTTAAACTTCCGCATCAATCCAATCTGCTTTTCTTCCGTGATCCAAATTTCAAAACTTCGAAATACTCACTTCATGGACTTGAGACTTTATTCTTATTATTTTTTTTTTTTTGACAGCATCTCTCCGCTTTGCCTTTTTGAATTCATAATTTGTTCATTTCCTCACTGTCTATAAAATTGGAACATTCTCTCTTAGTTATAAGCCAATGATCAGAACACGAAAAACAGCAACAGTTATTTTATAGACGCTGAATAAAAGTTATAGTTGTACAGCGTGATGGACTGACAACATTGCGTATGTTAATCTCATATTCTAATGCAGACAGCAAAAAATTATAAAAACACGATAGAGGAAAATATTATCAAAGATAATTGTAAAACACGATAGAGGAAAATATTAACGAAAGTAATTATAAAACACGATAGAGGAAAATATTATAAAAATTAATTATAGAACAGGGTAGGGGAAAATATTATCCAAAATAATTAAAAAACACGATAGAGGAAAATATTATCAAAAGTAATTATAAAGCATGATAGGGGAAAATATCAAAAATAATTATACAACACGGTAGGGGAAAATATTATTATCCAAAATAATCATAAAACACGACAGAGAAAAATATTATCAAAAATAATTCTAAAACAGTACAGAGAAAAATATCAAAAATAATTATAAAACACGACAGAGAAAAATATTATCAAAAATAATTAGAAAACACGACAGAGGAAAATATTATCAAAAGTAATTATAAAACACGATACAGGAAAACATCATCAAAAACAATCATAAAACACGAACGAATAAAAGTTAGAACATCCTTGACTTTTGTTTACGATGCGAAGGTGTGTTTGTGTGAATCTCGCCAGCCCAGGAAATCAATCCGGTTGCCAAAACATAAAAAAAGTAGGGACAGAGCCGTCAGTGCCAGTAGCCTAAGGCACCTAGAACGCCCTCATTGCTGGATATGCGGTTTTTCTCTCTATTCGAACGAGATTCTACAATTCCGAACTACTTCTCGTTCGAACGTCAATCTATTACCTAGCTGAATGGCTGAAAAAAAAAGTAAAAAATGCGGCAAAGTTTCCTCTTTTCTGTACAGAGTATAATCAAGGCCACCGAAAATAGATCTAACTTTTGTTGGTCTTGGTAGAATGCTGTATGAGCCGCGGCCCATGAAACTTTAACACGGCCCGGTGGTGGCATATCCTATATAGTTGCCAGAAGCACAATTATGGCTAACTTTAACCTTAAATAAAATAAAAAACTACTGAGGCTAGAGGGCTGCAATTTGTTGTGTTTGATGATCAGAGGGTGGATGATTAACACATCAATTTGCAGCCCTCTAACCTCAGTAGTTTTTAAGATCTGAGGGTGGACAGAAAAAGTGCTGACAGAATAAAGTGCGGACGGACAAACAAAGCCGGCACAATAGTTTTCTTTTACCGAGAACTTTTTCCGATTGCCCCAGTAATATAACACCGATGATTTAATACCAATATATCAACAATTCAAACCTATTCTTTACGTATCAAAAACCAAAAACCAAAGTTTTTTGGTTCCCATTCCATATGGTCTCACCTCCCAGCAACAAGCAAAGGAATCAATTAGGGTTTCGTGAAGACAAGCGGCGCAAATTTGATTGTAGGTGGCATTTCAGATTCTGAGGTCCTTCCAACAGCAGTTAAAAGTATCTTATCTCGGGTCCTATCAGCAACTGAACATCTCTCTAATCTCTGACTGTCACCAAATAAGATTTCTCAGATTCCTTGTTTTTTTTTTTTTACTATCTGAATATGCGCCAATGTTTCTTCTTTACAGTGACAAGCGTCTCAGAGAGAAGTGTCTCGAGTCTTGAATGCTTCTGTTGTTGATTTCAATCATAATAGCTGTTATTGTTCTTGCTATTCTGTTCTTGGTGTTAATCATAACAGCTGTTATTTTATTTTTTTCTTTTTTAATAAGTGGGATCTCTTCTTTCTATATTTCCCTTTACTTCCTCTTACTTCTTCCTAATGAGCACCATAATATTCTTTGGAAGCTTAGGTGGGGTTATTCCTTATGAATAGGGTTCACCTTTTGAATAATAATAATAATAATAATAATAATAATAATAATAATAATAATAATAATAATAATAATCTGTTCTTGTTATTCTGTTTTTGACATTAATCATGATAGCTGTTATTGTTCTTGGGTTAATGTTTTTGATATTAATCATAATAGCTGTTATTGTTCTTGGTAACAAGCGTCAAAGTTGCCTGAAATCCACTGCCTGCCTTGTAAGATACAGACTACCTAACTTTGCGCAAAAGTCTGCAACCACAAAGACTGATACTATTACAACCACTGCAAATTACAACACTGGCGTCATCTGGTCAGTTCTGGCTTACTTCTCGGCTTTTTGTATTAACTGCCCAGCAATAAAAAATGTTTATACCATGAACGGTTTTACAACTATCTGCGTTGCGTTCATACACTACAGAATGGTTGGCCACTCATTCGTTGGTTTGTTTTAATGATAGATGTATATTACAGTAAACTGACGTACCACAACAATCTATATGCTCAAAAAAAATATGGCAAGCTGAACGGTATGGCGAAGATTCAGAACTGTCGAGGGGGAGGTGGTTCCTATTTCAAGGCAGTCACCAAGGGCACGGGCATGAATTTTGGGTACACCGACCAGCTGAGTATACCCGCCGAAATCCTATAACACCTCCTACAGCCTTGTCTAACCTCTCCAATCGCCCCCGCCCCGCCCCCATCCCCACCGAAACCCACCGAACCTTCCCTTCCATAGCCCGGAGCCGTGAACTCTCATTCCCGAGGGGCCGGATGAACCTCTTCCGGCCTTTGTGGACCGGCCCGGCCGAGGACCGCATCACTCACGCCTCATAAAGCTTCGCTCGCCCTTCCGACTCTCCCCCCGCCGTCCCCCCCCCGACCTGCCGTAGTTAACAACCATTTCCTGCTTCGTTCCTGTCACAAAATCCGTGTGGATTGCTAATCAACATCATCGTATTCTTCGCTCGCTCGGGAATATATATCTCATTTCACATCGAGGCGGCTGTCTTCGTGCCAGGTCCTCAATTTCCTTTCTGCGTAGGTTTCGACTTTGGTCAAAATGGGTTCCTGTTTATACACACACACACACACAATATATATATATATATATATATATATATATATATATATATATATATATATATATATATATATATATATATATATATATATATATATATATATTATATATACACGTATGTAATACTCATAACCACAATGTCTTCTTAGCTTCTTGAATTCTTCAAACTTTTTGGATACCCCTGTCGCAACAAAGCCTCAGATCCAAACGCAAGAACATGAAGCAGTTCTAACGTCCGTAGCAGGAATCGAACCCGCATCCGGATTATCAGAACGCGGTCACGTTACCCACCTGACCACGAGGTGGGTAAAGTGACCTCGTCCTTATACTCCAGACGCGGGTTCGAATCGTGCTGCATACGTAAGAATTACTTCGTGTTCTTGCATTTGGATCTCAGGCTTTGTAGTGAGAAGCGTATCCAAAAAGTGCGGTATTACAATATATATATATATATATATATATATATATATATATATATATATATATATATATATATATATATATATAATATATATATACATACATACATAAATATATATAAGGTTAAAGTTGCAAACGTCGCTACCACGCTGATTCTAAACAACAAAAAGTCTCCTGTTCCAATATGTATTAATCAACAACAGTGCTAAATAATTTGCTAAATCGCAAACTGATGGCGGCTTTGTCGGCTTTAAAATGAAATCTAAATGGGCAGTCATGGGAGTTTCTGTACCAAAATACATTTTTTTTCTTTTTTTTCTGTAATGAACATTAAATACTTTTTGCACATTCTAATACCTTCTCAAATGTTTGTATTCCTCTTGTGTACAATGTTTACATTATGCTGTATAAAATGTTTACATGATGTTGTATACAATGTTTACATGATGTTGTATACAATGTTTCCATTATGTTGCATACAATGTTTCCATTATGTTTTATACAATTTTTACATTATGTTGTATACAATTCTTACATTATTCCCCACCGGTGACCTTTCTTGTTGTAATGTGGTAACCAAGATTAACGGCGTGTTTCAATAAGCAGAGGAATAAAACAGAATACAGAACTCAGGCCAAGCGCTGGGACCTACGAGATCATTCAGCGCTGAAACGGAAACTGCCTGTAAAAAGGTCTGAAAGGTGTAACAGGAGGAAAACCTCGCAGTTGTACTATGAATCAATTGTTAGGAGAGGGTCGAGGAAAGTAAGATGGAAGAAAGAGAATATGAACGGGGTTACAGTAAAAGGAATGAAAGAGGTTGCAGCTAGGGGACTTAAGGACGCTGCAAAGTACCTTAGGTAATGCCTACAGTGCACCGCGTGAGGTGCACTGACGGCACTACCCACCTAAAGGGTCAATGAGCTGAGGAACCAACTATAAGACCGTGTAAGAAATACCATTCGCAAAGCCTTTTTGAACTACTCTTCTGTTAAGGTTACTCCTATGACGTCATCGCCCTTTCCCCCAATTTGACCAACTCTACTGCAATAAAATCCCTCCCTTTCCCCTTCCCCTTCCCCCTTCCCCACCACCAACTCTTCCCAGTGGCCGCTTCTTCCAAACAACGTCACCAGCAGACCAGTCCATCTTCATTGCTACACTCTGGGTTCGTTGTGGCCGCACAAAGCACAGACTACACGAAATCGTTCCCACGGCTGCTCAGTGTAAAAGAAAAATCGGAGTGAATGACAACATTTATCGTTCGTGCCCTTTGCAATGTCTCGGTGGCACTTCTATATATATATATATATATATATATATATATATATATATATATATATATATATATATATATATATATACACACACAAATAAATATATATATATATATATATATATATATATATATATATATATATACACAAATAAATATATATATATATATATATATACTATATATTTATTTTCTTTGTAACCATTAAACCTTCTTCGACTCGAATAGAATAGAATAGAACAGAATAGAATAGAATAGAACAGAATAGAATAGAACAGAATAGAATAAAATAGAATAGAATAGAACAGAATAGAATAGACTAGAACAGAATAGAATAGAACAGAATAGAATAGAATAGAACAGAATAGAATAAAATAGAATAGAACAGAATAGAATAGAACAGAATAGAATAAAATAGAATAGAATAGAAGAGAATAGAATAAAATAGAATAGAATAGAACAGAATAGAATAGACTAGAACAGAACAGAATAGAACAGAATAGAATAGAACAGAATAGAATAGAATAGAACAGAATAGAATAGAATAGAACAGAATAGAATAGAACAGAATAGAATAAAATAGAATAGAATAAAATAGAATATAGAATTTAGGCCAAAGGCCAAGCGCTGGGACCTATGATTAGGTCATTCAGTGCTAAAACGGAAATTGACAGTGAACGGTTTGAAAGGTGTAACAGTGAAAGGTTTGAAAGGTGTAACAGGAGGGGAAACCTCGCAGCGGCACTATAACTCAATCGTTAGAAGAGGGTTGAGAAAAGAAAGAAGAAACAAAGAGAATACGAACGGAGGTACAGTAAAATGAATGAAAGGCGTCGCAGCTGAGGGCCTAGGGAAGGCACGCTGCAAAGAACCTCAAGTAATGCCTACTGTGCACCGCATGAGGTGCACTGACGGCGCTACCCCACCACCCCCACCCCCGTCGTGTCTCGTTGGTACCTATATATATTTAATATATTTATTTTCTTTGTAATCACTAAACCTGCTTACTTAATAAAGTCTTAAATTAAGTTGAAGGATACAAAGTGTCACTTGCAAACAAGCGTGGACGCTTGACATGTCCTACCGATGAACGGGCATTGGAATTTATGGGACTGCTGATGAGTTCCTCTCTCTCTCTCTCTCTCTCTCTCTCTCTCTCTCTCTCTCTCTCTCTCTCTCTCTCTCTCTCTAGATGCGCATTTGTGTGGCTGTAGGCTAATTCTCCATTTATAAAAAGGATATTCTCGGGCACATGAGAATCTACGTGTATATATGGGGGTGAAAGTATTCTCTCTCTCTCTCTCTCTCTCTCTCTCTCTCTCTCTCTCTGGATGGGCATTTGTGTGGCTGTAATTCTCCATTCGTAAAAACGGTATTCTCGGGAATATGAGAATCTATGTGAATATATGGGGAAAAGGTACTCTCTCTCTCTCTCTCTCTCTCTCTCTCTGGATGCGCATTTGTGTGGCTGTAATTGTCCATTCATAAAAACGGTATTCTCGGGCAGATGAGAATCTGTGTATATATGTGGGGAAAAAAGCATTTTTAAATATATATAAGTATGTATGATATATATATAAATATATATATATACAATTTTTTCCCATTAGACCGTTTCCCTATTAGGCGTTGACTCCCAGGATAAAAAAAAAAGGGGGGCGAAGATCACTACTATTCACACATACGCTGAATCATGGATAAGAATTGTGTTGGAAACTTCCACAAGACTGGGCGTTTCACATACTTTCACACGTCGTTTTCAGACCATTCTAATCTCCAGCCTCTTGTGCGACGAATATGCTGACAGGAAAGCGCCAACTCATGGCATTACAAAACTGTTAATCTAATTTCGTTTACTTTCTAAAACAACTCACTTGGAAAACTTTCACCTGAGTGCCTTCAAAGCTTTCCGAGAGGAATTTTTTTATTTTTTTCACGGAGGCAAAATGCATTTGGAGAAAATCTCGTATTCAGTTCTCAATTCTGCCTTCCCCAGGGAGGACAAGTATTTTTTAAAGAGCTCTGCTGGGTATATGACATACCCCTGGCGACGGCTATATGAGGCATAGAATTAGAATATAGAATTTAGGCCAAATGCCAAGCGATGGGACCTATGAGGTTGTCCACAGCTGAAAGGGAAATTGACAGTAAAAATGTTTTGAATGTGTAACGGGAGGAAAACCTCAAAGCAGTTACGCCATGAAACAATTGTTAGAAGATGGAAAGTAAGATGGAAGAAAGAGAAAACAACGGAGGAACGGAGGTACAGTAAAAGAAATGTACAGGGTTGCAGCTAGGCCCGAAGGACGCTGCAAACAACCTTAAAGTAATGATTACAGTGCACCGCGTGAGGAGCACTGACGGAACTAACCCCCTAAGGTTGCTTTAAGGGCCATTGCTCTTGTCAGAGACACTGAACTAATACCCATATCAATGTCAAACGCTGGTCAGGTAGTGAAGGAGCTTACTATAAAACCTAGCAGTCTAACAGAGCAGTGTCCAAAGTCTCATACAGCAGAGCGTCCAAAGTCTAGCAGAGCAGAGCGTCCGAGTCTTACAGAGCAGAGCGTCCAAAGTCTAACAGAGCAGAGCGCCCTAGGTCTCAGAGAGCAGAGCGTCCAATCCTAGCAGAGCAGAGCGTCCAAAGTCTAACAAAGCAGAGCGTCCAAAGTCTCACAGAATAGAGTTCCCAAAGTCTAGCAGAGCAGAGCGTCCAAAGTCTCGCAGAGCAGAGCGTCCAAAGTCTCACAGAGCAGAGCGTCCAACAGAAAGAATGAAGAAGAGGCCATTCAGGGTACATCAAGATGCCAAAATACGCAAAATGTTGAATATTCTTGAAAAAAGTGGAAAAAATACCATACTCTTTAAGAGCATCAGGCGGTGCTCTAAGCAAGGTTCAACAAACTAACTACATCTGCAAAACAGAAGGAAAACAGTAAAACTAAGTTATTTCAGTATATAGGCTAATCCAGGAAAACATAGGGTAAAATGTCTGACATAGCCCCATAGGCACTGTTCGGTAAAAAGTACTGGAATATGGGGTTCAGTTTTTGCCATTTCATTAGAATGCAAGCCTTTTCAGATAACAGTTCAACCAAACTTATTTTATTGCAATAATAATAATAATAACTCAGAAACCCAAATCACCTGGCAATCTCAAATGTTTATAAATGCATTTCTCTCTCCGCTCCAACACAAAAGCCTTCTCTCCCCACCTCCTCCAACCCCCAACCCAGATTCCCCGAGGCCAACTGTGTTGAATCCTACCGTCACGCACGAAACAAGGACACGACATTAATGAAATTCACTTCATGCACATCAGGCACAGCAGAGAGACTCGGCGGCAATCGCCGTCCGGAAACATTCAGGAGCAACTCCTTGAATTCCGTGTTTTCAAAACGGAAAAGTACAATGAAGTCCCGCCTCGGATTTGCTTCCGAAAGCGAAACTCCACCGACGCGGGAATTCCTCAGCCGCCATTTTTGTCGAGTGGCTGTTTTGATGATTCGCTTGATTTTCTGCATACCTCTCCTTCCTTCCCCATTCCAAACTGCTTGGTCGTCTTGTTTCAAATGTTCTTGCAGAGTGAGGAAAAAACAGTAAACAGGTAAAAACTGCGCCGACCCTTCTTCGGCGCAATCGAGTTTTTCTGTATAGCGTATCATCAAGGCCACCGATAATAGATCTATCTTTCGGTGGTCTCGGTATAATGCTGTATGAGCAGCCGCCCATGAAACTTTTACCAAGGCCCGGTGGTGGCATGCCCCATAGCGTTGCCAGACGCACGATCATGGCTAACTTTAACCTTGAATAAAATAAATACTATTGAGGCTAGAGGGCTGCAATTTTGGTATGTTTGATGATTGGAGGTTGGATTATCAACATACCAATTTGCAGCCCTCTAGCCTCAGTAATTTTTAAAATCTGAGGGCGGACAGAAAAAATGCGGACAGAAAAAGTGCGGACAGCAAAAGTGCGGACAGAAAAAGTGCGGACAGAAAAAATGCGGACAGAAAAAAGTGCGGACAGAAAAAGTGCAGACAGAAAAAGTGCGAACAGAAAAAGTGCGGACGGAAAAAGTGCGAACAGAAAAAGTTCGGACAGAAAAGTTTTCTTTTACAGAAAACTAAAAGGACATTCCGAAAACATAGTATAGGATAATGACTTATACATAACAATTTCAGCAATGGTTGAGATATTGAAAGGACAGTAACAATAGAATACCCTTCACTAAATGTCATTACAAGCTTACAAAATATTATATAAACAGGATGTCTGAACTGACAGAAACGACAAGCTTAGCAAGAACAACAACAAAATTTTTATACAACATTCCGTGAAGATTTTAGCAAAATTGACATTTTCAATAATGGTAGGTCTCTCTCTCTCTCTCTCTCTCTCTCTCTCTGCCAAGGCAATGAAAAACTGACAGCTCACCTATTACCAACATCAAGTACTCTATGCGCTGCGTATGTCCAAATCAAATTTAAAGGTAGCCTCCAGTAAGGATGTCCTACCAGATACCATTAAATACGAGAACAGATCCTGAACCATTATGTGTGCGTGTGTCCATCAGTTCCTATAAATAGGAATGCACACGTACTACAGAGCAGTCAGTCTATCGCTACCGGCAGGCCACGAGCACAGCAAAAGGTCACGGCTTACCCCCGAAAACCCTGCCATCAAAAGAGAAGCGTTCAGTCATAAATCACCCTACGGCGTGAAAGTTCGGAGATAGGACACGCATTTTATGCGTCGCCCTGCCAGGGAGACTGGATAGAAAAAGGTAGAGAGTGAAGGGATGAATTGCTCTAACGGTAAATGTGGTCAGATCAATAAAGGGGAGAAAAATACGGGCAATTAGAGAATATGAAAGGAGGTGCAGTAAAAGGAATGAAAAGGGGGTTGCAGCTAGGGGCCGAAGGGACGCTGAAGAGTACCTTAAGTAATTCCTGCAGTACACCACATGAGGTGCACTGACGGTACTACCCCCTTAAGGGAGCAACTGGGATAGTACATAGGTGAAAGGATGGGCCCGTGCTTTGAGATGGTTCGGTCGTGTGGGAAGATTGGAAGTCCTAGAAAGGGACATTGGAAAGGAGGGGCTTTAACATTCAGGGAACGAGAGAGTGCGTGCAAGAAAGTTTCTCTGGCGCAGTAGGAATAAGGGGGTTCGACGAGGTGTTGATATGGCTTCTATAAAAGGTTTATGAAGCAGCTAATGCCATGGCATTGATTTGTGTGTGTATATATAAATATATATATATAATATATATATATATATATATATATATATATATATATATATATATATATATATCACCATAAAAGATTTATATACATTGCCAAGCATATGAGTGTACAGGTTATGCATGCATACACACATACATACATATATATATCTAAGTGTATGTATTATACATATATTATAAATACATATATATATGTACATATACAGTACACACACACACACACACACACACACACACACACACACACACACACACATATATATATGTATATATATATATATATATATATATATATATATATATATATATATATATATATATATATATATATATATATATATAAGTAATTCTAATAGCCACAATGCCCTCTTAACTTCTCGAATTCTTCGCGCATTTTTGGATATCACAGTCTCCTCAATTTCTTGCGTTTGGATGTTACGGCTTCGTAGTTACAAGCATATCCGAAAAAGCGCGAAGAATTCGAGAAGTTAAGAGGGCATTGTGGCTATTAGAATTACATATGTGTCTGGTAAAAGTGACCAGTAGATTCTACATATATATATATATATATATATATATATATATATATATATATATATATATATATATATATATATATATATATATATATATATATATATACATACATATATAATATAAATATATATCATACACATCAAAAGTAGATCCATACATAAGAGAGAGAAGGAAATAAGAATAGAGGTGGAGGATTCTTAAGAGAATAAAAGAACAAAAAGGGAATGAAACCAACCAAGAAAGAGAAAGCTAAGTTTAGCAACAAGACCCAAGTCTCTAAATATCCAAAAACGGAGATTGCAGGCTCTGTCAGTATCTCTGGGGATCCTCCGACATTAGCAACTGCCCTGAAACTCGAGAGAGAGAGAGAGAGAGAGAGAGAGAGAGAGAGAGAGAGAGAGAGAGAGAGAATTCTTTGCAGGGCGAACCCAGATTACTATGGTCAAGAAGTACTGAGTTTAAAACTAAGGTATACTTACTTATTTATAAGAATGAAACGTGTCTTGAAACTAAGGCAATTATGGAGAATTTCAGTTGCTTTATAAAGCTGGCCGCTTTAATACAGGGGACTGTAAAGACCCTTTCATACAGATAAGCGACAAAACATACACATAAATAATATTTACGAGCATCGTTCATCCTCACCACGCGGCTAATAAAATATGTATGCTTGAGTGTGCGCGTGTGTAAGTGCGTGTGTGTTTGTGCGTGCACCGATGCCTCATCTGCCTAGCAACTAACATCGTAAGTAATCTAAGACACGAGCATGTTTACAACTTCGAAACATTCGTACCCAAACATCTTTCCATAAATATACGGTACAGCGAAATGTGGGTCCGAGTTTTTGCGGCACAAAATATCGCCAAAATTCGACCTTTGCGATCGAAGCTGTCATCGTCACTCTCTCTCTCTCTCTCTCTCTCTCTCTCTCTCTCTCTCTCTCTCTCTCTCTCTCTCTCTCTCTCTCTCAAAGAAGCAAGGATATCAATCGAAGCTGTCATCATCACAGTCTCTCTCTCTCTCTCTCACAGAGAAGCAAGGAAATCAATCGAAGCTGTCATCATCACAGTCTCTCTCTCTCTCTCTCTCTCTCTCTCTCTGAGCGTATAATAATAATAATAATAATAATAATAATAATAATAATAATAATAATAATAATAATAATAGTATTGCACAAAAACTTAACATCAAGAGGCTTCCAAAAATAAATACATAACAAAATGTTCCTTATAAATCTTCATTAGGAGTTCCAAGGCCATCAGTGTAATATTATTATCATTATTATTATTATTATAATTATTATTATTATTATTATTATTATTATTATTATTATTATTATTATTCCTTATATATCTTGATTAGGAGTTCCAAGGCCATCAGTATATTATTATTATTATTATTATTATTATTATTATTATTATTACTTCATCAGATCTCAGTGCAACTTGACCGGGAGGCATCCACGATTCCCTGATTATCTGACCCATAGAAATATGACACCGACCTGTTTTCAAGGTCAGAGGATAAAAAAAAAAGTCAAAATCTGATACGGACATCCCTCTTCATATATCAGTTTCAGACAAAATCTTGATGTTGTTGAACTTCCCCATTTAAATTCCTATTATTTATTTGTACCATTCAATGATTGTGACATCTACAACGAGTAGAAAAATCGATAAATAATAATAATAATAATAATAATAATAATAATAATAATAATAATAATAATAATATAAGGGCTGATGGACTTTAAACTATCATAGATCAGTCACATCTAGTTATTATTATTATTATTATTATTATTATTATTATTATTATTATTATTATTATTATTATTCACTGTGCTCGTTACACTCACTTTTTATAACAAGCAATGCAGCTCGCTTATAATAACAATAATAATAGTAATAATAATAATGATAATATAATAATAATAATAATAATAATAATAATAATAATAATAATAATAATAATAATAATAAAATAATAATAATAATTAGATATGATTGATCTATGACAGTTTAAAATCCATCAGCCCTTATATTATTATTATTATTATTATTATTATTATTATTATTATTATTATTATTATTATTATTATTATTTATCGATTTTTCTCTCATACTGCTCATCCAAAGGATTTGTTTCAAATTAAGAGGACTGAAAAGTAAAGATGCTGGAGGGAGATTTACGTTAAGTGGGAGGGAACAAGGGAGAATAGATGAAGTCCAGAGCAGAGAGCAAAATTGGTCCCTATAAAAAATCTTTAGTGATGACTACAATTAGCCATGTCAGGGATACCCGCCCCCTTCCCCACCATGGGGTGATTTCAGTGATGAACGTGATGACTTTGCCTACGGAATATCACGAGACAAAGATGAGAGAGAGAGAGAGAGAGAGATTTATACTGTCTAATATTTACCTTCAAAAGCGTCAAAAGGACGAGAAACGTCCCATAATGGCATAAACAAATTTATTGATCACGTACTAAAATTCTGGCGCTGCAATAGAAGTATAAACAAAATCCTATCTACCAATGACATATATATATATATGTATATATATATATATATATATATATATATATATATATATATATATATATATATATATATATATGTGTGTGTGTGTGTGTGTATGTATATACGGTATATGTATATATATACATATATATACACACATCAAATACACTATCACTTCAATGTAAATACATCCACTGAAACCGCAACATACAAAAAAAATTAAATAAACAAACCCTCCCTACAATCACCGACACCACCAACATCTGAAACTTTCCTAATTCCAAACAAACGTCTCCAGAGAGACAAAGGTCGACACACAACAAACAACGAAGAAGGAGCAAGACAGTCTCCACTGGCGTCCAACATGACAGCCAAACAAGCCCAGTTATTTCTAATTCCACGCGCCGGAAAAGCGACAGGCGAGGTGCTCCGCTCGACAGGACCAACAGCTCAAGACGTTCCATGAATGATATAGCAAATTGGACCAGATAATAAAGAGGGCGGCTAAGTATGCCTCAGCTGATCTCTCTCCGGACAGTCAGTCAGTCAGTCTCATTCAGTCAAAAGTCAGTCGGTCTGTTCCTTAGCATTGCCATGGTACGAGTTTAGTCCCGACGTGATTCTCGCTTGGGAACGTACAAATGGCTCTGTGTTCGGCACTTAGCGGCTGATCGAGTGATCTGCAAATAAACACTGCGGAATAGATTCTCTCTCTCTCTCTCTTTCTCTCTCTCTCTCTCTCTCTCTCTCTCTCTCTCTCTAGCGTTCTCAAGCATGTCAGTTCACTCTTCAGATTCATTTATATCTTTCCAAGGAAATGGCGCTGGTTAACATAAAGACACTGGTACTGTTTCTTTCAATTTTAATGCCACTTACGTTCATAAGCTATACGTCAACGGTAAAATATATTAATTATATACTATAAAAACGTACTATTTATATATATACATGTACATACACACACACACACATATATATATATATATATATATATATATATATATATATATATATATATATATATATATATATATATATATATATGGGGTTGATTCCTCACCAATAATTTTCGGATGAAGCTGCTAGGCCCGGCATATCCTTTCCCAACCAGGAGACAAAACCCACCACATTCGTCTGACCACCAGGTACATAATTCTCAGTCTAGGACAAGAGGCCAGACGAGTTACCCAGCACAAGAGTCCACATTCCACACAGCTTTAAATAGTCAACGGACCCTTAAGGCCATAGCTTTTATAAATGGGAAATTGCTTTCTAACGAACTTCGCTGCAACAGGTGGAAAGCCTCAAAGTAGCTGCACTATGAATCAATTGTTGGGGTTGAGGAAAGCAAGACGGAAGAACGAGAATAAGCAAGAAGGTACAGTAAAAGGAATGCAAGGGGGTTGCAGCTAGGGGCCTCAGGAAGCCACGCTGCAAAGCACCCCGAAGTCATGCCTAAATTGCACCGCATGAGGTTGCCATGACGGCACTATATACCTCCCTGCGGGGTTTTTAAGCTTCGGAATAAGACCCAGCGATCATTCTCGATCACGGCTCGCAGCTTATCCCAGAGATCGAGCACCTGATCGACTCCTTCTCTTACCACCTCACCTTCCACTGCGACCTCTTCGATGTAGCAAGCTTTCCAGCCGGGCTAGTAAGCCTAACACGGGGGGAAGATCGTCGACCTAAACATGATTTCACAACAATGGTAATGGAGAACGAGAAGCGGGGCGATAAAAATCTCTCTCTCTCTCTCTCTCTCTCTCTCTCTCTCTGTGGGTCAAGATGTCCTTTTCATATAACCTCCAAGACCCTTTCAAATATTAAGCCTAATACGAGTGGACATTACACAAAAACCAGGCTAGCCGTTACAGAGCTACAGAGATGACACCTCAAAGAAAAACAGAGATGGACTAGATACTCTGGGGTGCGCGTTGTTTACTACATAAACATACACATAAACGTACACAGTATATATATATATATATATATATATATATATATATATATATATATATATATATATATATATATATGTATATATATATATATGTATATATATATATGTATATATATATATATATATATATATATATATATATATATATATATATATATGTACGTGTGATAGTTTATCACTAGTATTCCACATGAAATTATTATACTTTTAAGTACTGGGGCATAAATTTCTATTGATGGCTGCTTCCATTAAGTCACTGCCTTCCACGCAACAACCCTAAACGATATGGGTTCGAATCTTGGCCAGGGTAGGTAGCCTATATACATTTATAATTTCCCGTAGCGTGTGAGTTATTCCCAGAGCTATTTGAGGCTTTATACATATATATGTACGTATGTGGAGAGAGAGAGAGAGAGAGAGAGAGAGAGAGAGAGAGAGAGAGAGAGAGAGAGAGAGAGAGAGAGAGAGAGAGAGAATTTAACGGATAGTGGCAACACCTCTACAGCGACTATCGTCCTTTCCCCGCTTTTAACCTATCCTTTTACTTTACCTCCATTTCCTCTTACTTCTTCTATCATGCTGAAAACTTCTCTTTCTATTAATGCTTACTGCAACTGGTTTTTTTTTTTTTTAGGTCCCTATACTTCACTTCCTTTACATTCTGGATCTCTTCACCTCGCTGTCCAACCTCTCCAACTCCCTCTTTTCAGTCTTGATGGCTGAAAGTGGCCCAGTGTTTTGCTATGGCTATAAATAAACGGTATGTTGATCCCTAAAATCATCCAGTAAGGGCACGAGGTCATTTGAGTCATTTGAATGGCGTTCAGTTAAGAAGCTCTGGGCAAATGGGCGTCAAAGAAGAGCTGCTTGGTAATCAATGCTCCTTTTACATGATAATGTATCATATGACAATGTGTTCTAAGATTATTTTACTAAGGTAAGGATGTACAAATATTAATTGCTCCATTACAGCAATAAAAGAGATAGTTACTTGGTAATCAATGTTCCTTTTACATGATAATGTATCATATGACAATGTGTTCTAAGATTATTTTACTAAGGTAAGGATGTACAAATATTAATTGCTCCAATATAGCAATAAAAGAGATAGTTACTTGGTAATCAATGTTCCTTTTACATGATAATGTACCATATGACAATGTGTTCTAAGATTATTTTACTAAGGTAAGGATGTACAAACATTAATTGCTCCAATATGACCAGAAAAGAGAGAAACTTGGTAATCAATGTTCATTTCATATGATAATGTAGCACTGAATATTTCTGCTTAGATTATTTTACTAAGCTAACGATATACAAATACTATTTGTTCCAGTATTACAATCTTCTTAATTCAGGGTACTGGGCAAAGAAAAAATATTCCTGCTTGCAGTTTTACTGATCTACACCAAGAAGGCAAGCTCTGGAAATTCAAGACGCCTGACCGGAAGATGTGTAAAACAGCTGTTTTCTAGTTCACAGAAATACAAAACTAGGGTGTTTCTGACATCAGAAACATATGATTTCCAAAAAATATGAATAAATGTTACATTCTTATGCATGAATGCTGTTATTTTTATTCACCAAAGCAATCATCTGTTGAGAGTTATGCTTGAACATTTCATGAAAGAAAATTTT
This sequence comes from Macrobrachium rosenbergii, assembly GCF_040412425.1. NCBI lineage: Eukaryota > Metazoa > Arthropoda > Malacostraca > Decapoda > Palaemonidae > Macrobrachium > Macrobrachium rosenbergii. The sequence goes on from NC_089752.1 coordinate 116,722,927, forward strand.
TATAAATAAATAACTAAAGATAATATTAATTTTGCAAGACACGTTGACAAATTCGGCCTCGCTCTCTATGAAAACATCCTCTGAGAGAGAGAGAGAGAGAGAGAGAGAGAGAGAGAGAGAGAGAGAGAGAGACTCCCAGTGTATGGCTGCTAAGGCCTTCGACAATATCGATTTCCAATAAATGCCAGTTCGACTGACACAAAACAGTCGACTACACCATGATTAATGGCTGCGTCGGCTTGTTCCAACATACATTGCTATTTAAGGCAAAATAAATTACATCAATTGGCTGTGCGAACACTAATCCCATTAATCAACGGGAATGGAATGGAATATAGAACTTAGGGCAAAGGCCAAGCGCTGGAACCTATGCGGTCATTCAGGAAAACTGTGAGTAGAAAGGTTTGAAAGGTGTAACAGGAGGAATACTGTGAGTAGAAAGGTTTGAAAGGTGTAACAGGAGGAAAATTGTGAGTAGAAAGGTTTGAAAGATGTAACAGGAGGAAAATTGTGAGTAGAACGGTTTGAAAGGTGTAACAGGAGAAATACTGTGAGTAGAAAGGTTTGAAAGGTGTAACAGGAGGAAAATTGTGAGTAGAAAGGTTTGAAAAAGATGTAACAGGAGAAAAATTGTGAGTAGAAAGGTTTGAAAAGTGTAACAGGAGGAAAACTGTGAGTAGAAGGTTTGAAAGGTGTAACAGGAGGAATACTGTGAGCAGAAAGGTTTGAAAGGTGTAACAGGAGGAATACTGTGAGTAGAAAAGTTTGAAAGGTGTAACAGGAGGAAAAATGTGAGTAGAAAGGTTTGAAAGGTGTAACAGGAGGAAAACTGTGAGTAGAAAGGTTTGAAAGGTGTAACAGGAGGAAAACTGTGAGTAGAAAGGTTTGAAAGGTGTAACAACCGGAGGACAACTGTGAGTAGAAAGGTTTGAAAGGTGTAACAACAGGAGGACAACTGTGAGTAGAAAGGTTTGAAAGGTGTAACAACAGGAGGAAAACTGTGAGTAGAAAGGTTTGAAAGGTGTTACAGGAGGAAAACTGTGAGTAGAAAGGTTTGAAAGATGTAACAGGAGGAAAACTGTGAGTAGAAAGGTTTGAAAGGTGTAACAGGAGGAAAACTGTGAGTAGAAAGGTTTGAAAGGTGTAACAACAGGAGGAAAACTGTGAGTAGAAAGGTTTGAAAGGTGTAACAACAGGAGGAAAACTGTGAGTAGAAAGGTTTGAAAGGTGTAACAGGAGGAAAACTGTGAGTAGAAAGGTTTGAAAGGCGTAACAGGAGGAAAACTGTGAGTAGAAAGGTTTGAAAGGTGTAACAGGAGGAAAACTGTGAGTAGAAAGGTTTGAAAGGTGTAAAAACAGGAGGAAAACTGTGAGTAGAAAGGTTTGAAAGGTGTAACAACAGGAGGAAAACTGTGAGCAGAAAGGTTTGAAAGGTGTAACAACAGGAGGAAAACTGTGAGTAGAAAGGTTTGAAAGGTGTAACAACAGGAGGACAACTGTGAGTAGAAAGGTTTGAAAGGTGTAACAACAGGAGGAAAACTGTGAGTAGAAAGGTTTGAAAGGTGTAACAGGAGGAAAACTGTGAGTAGAAAGGTTTGAAAGGTGTAACAGGAGGAAAACTGTGAGTAGAAAGGTTTGAAAGGTGTAACAGGAGGAAAACTGTGAGTAGAAAGGTTTGAAAGGTGTAACAACAGGAGGAAAACTGTGAGTAGAAAGGTTTGAAAGGTGTTACAGGAGGAAAACGTCGCAGTTCCACTATGAAACAACTGTTAGGAGAGGGTTGAGGAAAGTAAGATGGAAGAAAGTGTATATGAACGGAGGTACAGTAAAAGGAATGAAAGGGGTTACAGCTAGGGGCCGAAGGGACGCAGCAAAGAACCTTAAGTAATGTCTACAGTGCATCGATTAATTCCCTACAGGGAATTAATCAACAGGTGAATGCAAATACTTCAGGTATTTATTTCTGAGGAGGGTAATTTTATTTAAGGCGTTTTACGTTATATTCCAGTAGTCGTTTTTTAACTAATAATGTGGCTATGTCTGTTAACGAAAATAATACAGCGATACAAATGATCATCGCTAATTTATGACACGTGACATAAATTAAAATTAACGGCGATTTCAAACGCAAGCAATTACGAGTGATCAACCCGAAGTCATATCCAATCATATTCAATCGACATTAATCAAAACGAATAACTTCTTTAAGAACTCCTGATCATCGAAATGAATCCATGAATAAACTGTAATCAAATCCCAATCTCGATCCCTCCCTTAATGAAAGAAGCAATCAAAAGAGGGGCTTGGGTTTATAAAAGCTAATGAGGACGTTCTCCTCATAACCATTCAACAGGGAAGTACTGTAGATGTTCGTCGTTTGACCTTGAAAACGGCAGCCGATATACTACAAGGCGATGTCTTCGGCTCGGTCTGTTTCAACAATAACATTTCTTTTATTTACTTACTTTTTATGTATATTCAGTTTCATCTTGTGTTTTCAGCTACATTCAGATCAATGCGTTGATGTTTATTATATTAATTCATAGTTTGTCATTCATTTTCCTTTGCCCTTTTTATTTTTCTGAAAAGAAAACTATTGTGCCAGCTTTTTCTGTCCGTCCGCACATTATTCTGTCCTCACTTCTTCTATCCGCCCTCAGATCTTAAAAACTACTGAGGCTAGAGGGCTGCAAATCGGTATGTTGATCATCCGTCCTCCAAACATCAAACGTACTAAATTACAGCCCTCTAGCCTCAGTAGTTTTTATTTTATATAAGGGTAAAGTTAGCCATAATCGTGCGTCTGGCAACAAAACAACACAGGCCACCACGGCCGGCTGAAAGTTTCAAGGGCCGCGGCTCATACAGCATTATACCGAGACCACCGAAAGATAGATCTGTTTTCGGTGGCCTTGATTATGCGCTACAGCGGCTGTGCAGAAAAATCGATTGCGCCGAAGAAACTTCGGCGCATTTTTTACTTGTTTGTAGTTCTCTATTGTGAGTATTGTATCCGAGACAAACTTTCTATAAAAGTTCATGTTCCTTTGGTCCTTCCAATGACCTCAGAACGAATGTTCATTATCATAATAATAAAATTTGCTTTATAAATATGTGAATACAAGCACATCAAACAAGGGATTTAAATACATATAAATACCATCAGCTAATACACCTACTTTTAATAGAGATAGAGCAATATCATGGCTACTGCACTGGTCTTTATTATATTACACGAGAGAGAGAGAGAGAGAGAGAGAGAGAGAGAGAGAGAGAGAGAGAGAGAGAGAGATACCTCCGCGGTTCGTCATGTGCCGAACAAATCACTTCAGATTAGACTCATAATTGACAGTAAAAAGATTTGCAAGGTGTAACTGGAGGAAAACCTCGCAGTTGCACCAAGGAAAGTGAGATGATAAATCTTTAAAATACCTAACCTAACCTAACCTAACCTACAGAATGACAGCACCAACCCCCTACAGGAGGCAATTGTTCACGGACTAATGAAGTTAAGTTCCTCATTCTATTGGGTACCAAACGAAGGGGGGGTGAGCTACAGAATAAGGATAAATGCGAGGATACGAAGTAGGGGAAATTGGATTGGATTATTTTTAGAGAGATAAAACAGTTGTAAAGACAAATGAGTGATTTCTTGATGCATGTGGACAGCCCAATTAATATATACTTAATTATGATTTGTGAGCATAATGTAAGACTGGCCTTTAATGAAATGTAAACATGATTCTCTCTCTCTCTCTCTCTCTCTCTCTCTCTCTCTCTCTCTCTCTCTCTCTCTCTCTCTCTCTCAACGGTTTAGTACATCTTATTAAAGTATTCCCCTAAGTTATTAAAGTATTCCCCTAAGGGTGAACAATGTACCATATAGGCTAACCAATGAAAATCAAGTATATAAGCCAGATTGAGCATTAAGAATTCTTTCTAAAAATACATTCTAATTACTTAAACACCTCTTATCTACTATAGCAATGTCCGGAGACCAGAAAGCTGCTATATCGCAACTAGTTAAAACTAGTTTATCGACACTTCACTTATGAGTGCGATAACGAATCCACGATTGTTATTTAACTAAATATTGAAAACAGCTGTTATCTCATCAACACTTGACACAATAACCTATCAGAGCAAATTGGAAAATATTAACTTTCCCGGGTATGTCAGGATCTAATCGACATAAATAACGCAACGGCCAAATAACGTAACGCCAAAATTATGTTAATTGTGGACCGTCTGAAAAAAATTGCCTTCCTAAGTGATAACTTTCCAATCTTCCCTCGAAAAAAAAAAGTCAGCAACCTGTTATTTGGAGAAGTGACGCGCTTGTGTGTGTGTGTTTGGTAAACGCTAATTAAGAATTTGACCTTTGACCCGCACACCTCATAGTGGCAAACAAGAACAAGTGGTGGTCAACATTTAAATAAAAAAAAAAGCACTGAAATAAAATCAAGATAAATCATGAACATCCACATAATATCTGTCAAGCAAGATTTGATTTGCTTGTGTTTGTCTGAAAAATATTGAAATAGCGTCTCTTTAGGTTGAATAACAAATAGATACATTCTCTCTCTCTCTCTCTCTCTCTCTCTCTCTCTCTCTCTCTCTCTCTCTCTCTCTCTCTCTCTCTCTCTCTCTCTCTCTCTCTATAAATATATATATATATATATATATATATATATATATATATATACGAGTATATATATATATATATATATATATATATATATATATATATATAAAATTCATATATGTATAATGTAATGGAAGATACAATGTTATTTCCATTTTGATTATATATATATATATATATATATATATATATATATATATATATATATATATATATATATATATATATATATACTGTATATATATATATATATCAAATTAGAAATGACATTACAGCTATTCTAACATCCCGTTTTATCACAATAAGTTACCTGGATTAAAAGCATTGTTAGTGAAAATCATCAAACAGATTAAGACAAAATTAACTTTTTGACCAATAAACAAACATTAACGTCTGAACAGAACTCATTGCGAGCAATTATTCCATAATCAAACTAAAATTAATGCGTAATAATAATACAATACTTATAATAAGATACAGAAGATTATTAGCCTCTAAATAATAATAATAATAATAATAATAATAATAATAATAACAAAGATGATTTTTTAGCCTCTTAATGATAATAATAATAACAAAGATGATTTTTTAGCCTCTTAATGATGATGATAATAATAATAATAATAATAATAATAATAATAATAATAACACAGACAATTTTTTAGCCTCGTAATAATAATAATAATAATAATAATAATAATAATACTATCGTAATAATAATAATAATAATAATAATAACAATAATAATAATAATAATAATAATAATAATAATATAATAATACACAGACGATATTTATCCTCTTAGTCGTAATAATAATAATAATAATAATAATGTTAATAGATTCACAATTTCGTGAAAAACAATCTGAGTAATAAAATCACAATTATATAGTAAATATATTACTATGTAAAAAATCAAAGACTTTCGAACACCTGAACGGTGTTCCTCATCAGTGTTAACGTTAACACTGATGAGGAACACCGTTCAGGTGTTCGAAAGTCTTTGATTTTTTACATAGTAATATATTTACTATATAATTGTGGATTTTTATTACTCAAAATAATAATAATAATAATAATAATAATAATAATAATAATAATAATAATAATAACACACAGAGGTCATACCACCTCAGCAAAATATATATCCGTAGAGCAAAAGAAACAAAAAAAAATTTGAAGTCGCAAACAAACAAACAAACCGGTCACAAAGCAGGCGAAAACCTCCACCACCAGACCCCATAAAAACTCATTTGTTTGCGTCAAAGCAAGTCTCGAGGCGGCCTCGGCCATTACAGTAATTACGATAAAGAACACCGCAAACCCTAATTACACCTGTAATTGATTTGCAGCCCCTTAATTACTCCCGACGGTAATTCCCTTGTTCTCGATTGCAGCCTTTTGGGAGTTCAAAGAAAAAAAAAAGCCTTTTTTTTTGGAAAACGGGAGTTGCTTGCCTGTACACCTCATTCTTTTTACTCTACCTCCGTTCATATTCTCTTTCGTCCATCTGACTTCCCACCTTTTCCTAACTATTGTTTCAAAGTGCGACTGCGAGGCTTCCAAGTTCCTCATTGGACGGGTGGGTACCGTTCCCAGCTAGCACTCGGCTGGCCCCGCGGTCGATTCTCCGACCGGCCAATGAAGAATTAGAGGAATTTATTTCTGATGAAAGAAATTCATTTCTCGCTATAATGTGGTTCGGATTTCACAATAAGCTGTAGGTCCCGTTGCTAGGTAACCAATTGGTTCTTAGCCACGTTAAATTAATCTAACCCTTCGGGCCAGCCCTAAGAGAGCTGTTAATCAGCTCAGTGGTCTGGTTAAACTAAGATATACTTAACTTTTTTTTTTTTTTGTTACACCTTTCAAACCTCCTTTATTCTCAATTTCCGTTTCAGCGCTGAATGACCTCATAGGTCCCACCGCTTGGCCTTTAGGCGAAATCCTATATTCTTCTTCTTCTAATCAAGAGTCAAATTAACTTGGTCATACCCGAGAAGCGATGCTAATCGCTCTTTCTGCTGGTTAAAACAACATGATTTTGTTAGAAAGTTCGTTCACGCACATTGCCAATAAAGCGTGTCTTGAGTCTTTGTGACAATGAATTATATATATATATATATATATATATATATATATATATATATATATATATATATATATATATATATATTCCCATACATGTTTAACAGAAAACACATCTACTGCAATTGAGAACTCTTCAGACATGTCCCATGTGAAGAACGGAAAAGGCTAGCAATAAACAACACAGATATGGACGATCTTACAACAGCATGCATAAAATTCCATAAAAGGAATTATTTCAAAACAACCCATTAGCCTCCCTATATAGGCTACACCTACTTACACAAACCGGAGAAATTTATCTAGAAATTTACCTGTCCCTATGAATCCACCAGAAACCTGCTTCTTGAATCGAGAGGGAACACAGAAAAAAAGGAATTCCAGAGTCTGCGCAGTGAAACAGAGAAAGAACAGCAATATTCTGCAATCTGAGTGCAATAACTAACCCACGGCCTGGCAACATCCAAATTATCTCCTAACTAGTTTTCAAAGAGCGCTGGAGGCATCAAAAATAAAGATTCCGCGAAACAATTTCTGGAAACATAACTTTAAACAGATTCTAAATAGCGGAATGAATAGGTCTTGGGAGAAAACGATGGACGAAGCACAAATTATTATTATTATTATTATTATTATTATTATTATTATTATTATTATTATTATTATTATTATTATTATTATTATTCAGAAGATGAACCCCATTCATATGGAACAAGTCCACCACAGGGGCCACTGATTCGAAATTCAAGCCTTCAAAGAGTATATTATTATTATTATTATTATTATTATTATTATTATTATTATTATTATTATTTGATCGTTTGAAATTATTTAAAATTAATGCTCAAGTTACACTGTAACTTCAACATGTAGCTACACTAATCAACAAGTAATTTATGCGGCGAAGTTTCTTCAGCGCAATCGATTTTTCTGTACAGCCGCTACAGCGTATAATCAAGGCCACCGAAAACACTAGATATATCTTTCGGTGGTCTCGGTATAATGCTGTATGAGCCAAGGCCCATGAAACTTTAACCACAGCCCGGTGGCGGCCTGTCCTATATCGCTGCCAGACGCACGATTATGGCTAACCTAAAACTTAAATAAAATAAAAACTACTGAGGCTAGAGGACTGCAATTTATTACGTTTCATGATTGGAGGGTGGATGATCAACATACCAATTTGTAGCCCTCTAGCCGCAGCAGTTTTTAAGATCTGAGGGCGGACAGAAAAAGTGCGGACGGACAGACAAAGCCGGCACAACAGATGTCTTTTACAGAAAACTAAAACTATCATTTCATTTCAGTGGTCAATGGATTTCACGCCTGTTTTTCAATTCCTTTTTCCTAAAAAAAAAAAAAACATACTCGCCTTCACATGTTTTTCTCATAACGACTGTAAAGCAATTATTTTACGGGATACTAAGCCAGTAAAAAATCTCTCTCTCTCTCTCTCTCTCTCTCTCTCTCTCTCTCTCTCTCTCTCTCTCTCTCTCTCAAAGACATCTTAATTTTCACTTCATAAACAAAATTCTTGGCAATATCCACACATAATATGATGGATTGTCTTCTGCGATTTCCTCTGAAAGTCGTGTATTACTAATTTGTAAGTCTAGACCCACAAACAAAAACTACAAAATAAAAAAAGTTAACACTAGGAATCCCAATGATTTCAATCCTAATTATCAAATCTGTTATTAAAAGCCACACACTAAAGCAGAATGAAAAATCAATCAGGAATAAAATTAGTATTCAACAATAGCGCCCAAAAAGAGCACATGGCCAGTTTACGAGAAGCACAAAGAGCAAAATACTGAGAGAGAGAGAGAGAGAGAGAGAGAGAGAGAGAGAGAGAGAGAGAGAGAGAGAGAGAGAGAGAGAGATTAAAACAACAGACCAATCCCGGAGCACATGTAAACCCCCTTAAAAAGGGGAAAAAAAAGTGGTCCTTGTGTCTCTCATAAACCCCCTTTAGTCAACACTAATTACAGAACGAGTCAGGAAAAGACACCCCAACCCATTAAAAACCCATCACCACGTCGGCGCAAAACTCTACCTCTTTCCCTCCCTCCTCCCCCTCTTTCTCACCATCATCCGTTTCCACTATCAAGAAAGCAAAATACGAACCCCCATAATATCCTTCTGTCTCTCTATCAACGCCCCGAGTCAGCTTTTAGCAAGATAAACACGAGATATCCTCGTCTAAGCCATACCGTAGGTCTAGGGAATTTTCTGGACCATAGGTCTAGGACAGACCTTAAGCGCTCTCCTCAACTGAGGAGTTGGCAGATACCCCGATTCAGTATGAATTTAACGAATCGTGTTTTTATTATTAATAATAATAATAATAATAATAATAATAATAATAATAATAATAATAATAAAGTCCATGTAAGCTTAATAATACTGGATTTATAATTTTTTCCTCATATTGCAACAGCAGTCTGTACTGCCCATGTATAATCTCTAGTCTGAATCCAACCTAGCCTACATGTAGTCATAAGCTGAAATCGATTATTACCTAATTATTACTGATCTGTTGTTATTGTTCTTCCAAATAGCTGTCTACAAGCAAAAAAATATTACAGTTAAGAATTTTACTGAAATATAAATGCCTTGGAATACTAAGTCTAAAAATAAGAGGGCTGTTGAAAACGAACTCTCTCATCACAATTTCCACCAGACCAAAGTCAGAAACATTCAATTAGGAGTTCACAGTAAGAGATACGTTTGATTCCAAACACGGGTCAAACCAAGAAGAAGAATTCTTCTTCTTCTCCCAGTTCCAACAGAGAATCGGACACATAACCGTCCTGAAAGACCTCCTCACGTAGGCCTAAAGTGTTCATGTTGAGTCATTATGATTTTCACGGCGAATTGAACCTTAGGCCAACCGTGAAAGCCAGAAATGCCCTTGCCTTGCTGGACGCGGACTTGAAACCCTTGTAATAAAAGTCAAGACTAAAAGTTAGACTTACGCAACTGTCATTAAAAGATATAAAAAGTTCTTTAGAACCGGAGCAAATTGACAAATATTATTATAGGCTGCAATTCACTATAGTCGCAACAAAACTGCAAATGCCACTTCAAGTGGTTGCAATGGACTTGATACAAGGGACACGCAAAAGCAAAATCTTTTTATCAATGCCTCTGGACGAATTTCTCTCTCTCTCTCTCTCTCTCTCTCTCTCTCTTTCTCTCTCTCTCTCTCTCTCTCTCTCTCTCTCTCTCTCTCTCTCTCTCTTTGACGTAAAGTCAAAATGCAAATGCAATTTCAAGTAGGCTAGGTCTAGTCGCATTCTATTTGATACAAGGGACACTCAAAAACAAAATTCTCTCTCTCTCTCTCTCTCTCTCTCTCTGACGTAAAGCCAAAATGCAAATGCAATTTCAAGTAGGTCTAGTTGCGCTGTATTTGATACAAGGGACACGCAAAAGCAAAATCTCTCTCTCTCTCTCTCTCTCTCTCTCTCTCTCTCTCTCTCTCTCTCTCTTTGATGTAAAGTCTAAAAGCTGTGCCTATGCTACCGCCACGTGCAATCGTACTAAAAAGGTCAGGCATGAAGGAGAGAGAGAGAGAGAGAGAGAGAGAGAGAGAGAGAGAGAGAGATTCAACACAATATAAGACCAACACTGTGATCGAAAGACCTAAAAAGATGAAGATGGAATGGAGATGGGGAGGAATGGAGAGTACCAGATCACGGGACCCTCCCTGACCGCTGTTCTGCCGCTGCTACTACTGCTGTTGTGTCTGCTTCTGCTGCTGCTGCTGCTGCTGCTGCCTTCGCGACCATCATCCATCCGGCCGCCACGGGAGGCAGCCAGATGGCTGCTGTCGAATATCCCTGTACCACGTCAGCTGTCTGTCCCTGGAGCAGCTGCACACGAGGAGGGGTGAAAGCCCTACTCCTTCTGCCCTGACGATCCTCTCCCGCCATTTTCCCATACCGCGCCAAAAGCCTTAGGACCGTTCTCCCCGGGGCAGCAGCTCTTTTCAACCGACGGCCTTTTCTTTTTGAAAACAGAGAGAGAGAGAGAGAGAGAGAGAGAGAGAGAGAGAAAGAGAAACTCAATGGCGGTTGCATTTGTAGTTCAATCACTCGACACGACAATGGACTCAAGTCCAACCAGGTGATGATACGAGCCAGCTCTTACGATGCTTGATCCGCACAGAATATTTTTATTTCCCTTTAATCTTTCACTGCTTTTCCACAACGAACACGGAATGTGAAATCTTGGAAATTTCGGTGGGGTGGAAATTTAAATTCACCTAACCATCGTTGCCAATTGAAGGGACGCAGACCTGAATTACCACGGCGCTACATGTAAAGTTCAACACCTTTAGGCCTATATACAAAAATATCTTCTTAGAGAACAAGAACATTATTATTATTGAACAAGAACGTTATCATTATTATTACAGAATCGAAATCAAACCGATAATCACGAAGCTACAGACACGTCCAGTCAAATGGAATGCTACCTATTACCAGAGATCATGACAAAACTTTTATAGAAAGTGTCTCACGGGTGTCAAGTTGACAGAGAGAATGATACAAGCGACATTTTGCACATTTCCATTTCTTGAGAACAATGCAAGAAGAGTTAAGGATTCTATATGAGCCAGGAAGATATAGAATCAAATGCTTGAGTCACCATGGTTCTAGGAACTAAACGCACCACAAAGATTCTAAAAGAATTTTTTTTTTAGTAATCAATGAGTCACCCTGGTTCTAGGAACTAAAAGCACCACTATGATTCTAAAAGAATTTTTCCTTTTTAGCAATCACTGGTATTGCAAACGTTCACAAATATGTGAGAATACATTATGTAAAACCCTAGATAGTACGGAATCGTCGTGATGCACTACGTGTGTGTGCGTTATAGCGAAGAATTCCCACGAGTCATTTACCCATTGTCCATGTTCAGTAACGCCTGGAGTCCAACATTTGGGATTGACTTTCGAAAGGTTGACGCCGATAATAGCTCAATGGATGGATGCTGTCGAGAAAACACACACACACACACACACACACACACACACACACACACACACACACACACTCGCACAATTACCGGGCAATACATAGAATTAATCCGTACTATTCCTTTTCAGCTAAAGTCTTTGGCGTTATCAGTCACGTTAAGCCTTGACCGGGTGACCTACATATGATAAAGCGAGTCTTCGACGAGAATCTACAGCAGCTTACCATGAGCTTCAGGTGGCTGAAACGGAAAATCAATCAATAACGAATGCGATCTTCGCGAGCTCCGTTAAAACCCAGTGAGCCTTTGCAATGTAGGCTAATCGAGTTTGGGGTGGCTCGTAAACCAGGACGGCGAACTGCATAGGGCAGCAACCGCATTCCATAAAATAAGAACGGTGTATATATATATATATATATATATATATATATATATATATATATATATATATATATATATATATATATATATATATACTGTATATATATTATACATAAATATACATATATAAAAAAGACAAAATCCACAAAAGGATAAAGAAACAATGGAATGCTACAAGGCCTCTCGACTTCTAGTCCTTTGCTAAGCAAAGAACAAGAAGTCGAAAGGCCTCGCAGCACTCCACTATTTCTCTTTCCTTCGTGGATTTTGTCTTTATTTATACATTCATCACGTTCCATATTTTCGTGATTCAGCTATACATATATATATAATTTATATATAGCTTTGTCAACAACATCTAGTACTGAAATCAAAGCCACAACAAAAACCACATGTTTGGATTCACTGTCGAAACCACACATCACGCATCGCTGACTGCGCACGAAAAATAGCAGCTTTCACCCCCAAAATCATTACACAACTTAATGATAAGGGTCGTATCAGTAACTCTACTTTATTGTGTTATTTCGCTATACGCAGTCGGTCGGGATTCAAGTTTGAGCAAAGTAAATAAATAAAAAAAATAATCCTACGTAAATTAACGAAATATTTATCGGAATTCAATATTGACCTGTCAACAAACCCCGCAAGTAATTGTGGGCAAAATGCAATGGACAAACAAAATGTTTGTTTTCGATTAAACAGTGTAAACAGGGAAGGCTTATGCAAGAAATTCACCTCACAGGTGACAGGGTTCACTTTTTAATGCAACTTTTTAAAAGCTGTTCCTCTCCTAGGAAAAACGTCGCGACAATTTCTTACTTTGTCGTCTATAAAAATGCCGTACGGTCGTCAATGTGTCGTATTAATCAGCATTTATAAAATTTACTTTCCCAGACTATCTCTCTAATGATAAACATAAAGTATCTGCCAAAAAAAAAAAATCCCCCTGGGAGAGCATACGCCTATTTGATCTTGACCCTTGGATCCATCAAAAATAAAAAAAAATTTGAATTTCTATGAAGTCTGGGAATAGAATATAGCATGGAACACAGAATTTAGGCCACAGGTCATGCGTTGGGACCTATGAGGTCATTCAGCGTGAAAGGGAAGTTGACAATAAAAAGTTTTGAAGTGAACACAGAATTTAGGCCGCAGGCCAAGCACTGGGACCTAAGAGGTCATTCAGCGCTGAAAGGGAAATTGAATATGAAAAGTTTTGAAAGGTTTAACGGGAGGAAAACCTCAAAGCAGTTGCACTATGAATCAATTGTTAGGAGAGGATGGCGAGTAAGATGGACGAAAGAGACTATTACCGGAGATACAGTAAAAGGGGTCGAAGGGACGCTGCAAATAATAATAATAATAATAATAATAATAATAATAATAATAATAATAATAATACGAGGAGGAGGACCCCGCCCCCAAGCTTCGACAACCAATGACAAATCTCCAAAAAATTTTTTTACATGATTATGGATTTCCATATAAAACAATTTACTCACGGATTTTTTAATTTCTTAACAATAATATCCTTTATCTCAGCTCAGGGTCATGTACAGAAATAAGACGAGGTAGATACAATACAATATATAAACTTTAGAAACGGGAGATTGCTATTAATAAAAAAATTACCCTCAAACAATTGCTAATAATAATAACAACAACCTACAATTATTTTTCTGATAGAGAAACATGATACAATACCTAATTCATTCAAGAGTAAACCTACACAGATTCATCGAAAGAGTTTTATCTATATATACACTTTAAATCATGATAACTCTTCCTATTAGAAAACAACAATGATTCAAGATAGAGTCATTTCAAAAAGCTACGAAGCGAAATGAAAAAAAAAAATGAAAAAAATAGACCTCTGAGAGATCGAGCGATGCAGTTTCCTATTTCGAGCAATAAAGTCGACGGCAAAAATTCTTTCCCTTGTGGCTTTCAAACAAATCACTTAAGCGCCTTACTACTGACTAACATGTTTAATATGACTGAGCCCTCGTTGCTTTTGAAAATCTACGACCAGAATTTCATTGTTAAACTTGGAAAAATAAATAAACGGAACAATATTTGACCTAAAATACTCCAGACACTTCATGTGACATTTAGCTTCTCATCTGATGACTGACAGATTGACTGAAAACTACGGTACGTGAGAAACATCAGAAACGCAAATGTACATTTTCTGACCAACTCGATCAGTGCTTTCCAGTCAAAACAGATCCCTAACTGTAGGAGCTAAGGGCCCTGTTAACTGATTCTGGATCATCTAGCGTCACGCAAGAAGCAGCGGCCACTGACACCCAGAACGCTAAGAGACAGTTTTGCTGTGCGAAGTGCCTATAGTACCGCAGCTATCCTAGCAAGGACACAACGCGCGCGTTACGCCAGCAAGTGATTGGTTTCCGAAAGCTCTATAAAGGTCAGGAACCGTTAGCAGAGGATGCGTTCTACAGACACTGATGCTAGGCCAACCGCAGACGAGCCCCTTTCCTGTTATAGCCCGGAAATTAATCACAAACGTGTCCCAGGAAGTGTGTGGTGTAGAAAACGCCAGATGGTCCGAGATTTGGGACTTTTAATGTCAGAGGTACTGACGAATCTGCGCGTATAGGTACATGCATATATATATATATATATATATATATATATATATATATATATATATATATATATATATATATATATATATATATATGCACTAACTTTATCAATTACACAATTGTTCTGTGCATTAGTAGAATTACTAAAAGGACCTCATTCAAACTGGATGGTATCAAATGGAGTATTTATTCAGAAAAAGTTACTTTTTCTGAATAAATACTCCATTTGATACCATCCAGTTTGAATGAGGTCCTTTAGTAATATATATATATATATATATATATATATATATATATATATATATGTGTGTGTGTGTGTGTGTGTGTGTGTGTGTGTGTGTGTGTAACTGAATCACGAAAATATGTAACGTGAAGAATATACAGTATATATAAATAAAGACAAAATCCACGAAGGAAAGAGAAACACTGGAGTGCTGCGAGGCCTTACGACTGTCGTCCTTTACTTAGTAGAGCGTCATTTATATGAGCTTTCTTTTTAAACTTACTTTTATATTTCTTCAGTCTGCTAAGCAAAGGACGACAGTCGAAAGGCCTCGCAGCACTCCAGTGTTTCTCTTCCCTTCGTGGATTTTGTCTATTTATTTATATATATATACATAATCATATATATATAGTATATACTTAAATATAATGGTTGGCCCCAACTGGCGTTAAGCTCACTTGCATATAATGGCTGGCTCCAAATGGCGCGAAGCTCCTAGCTGCCGGCAGGGAGATTAAATGGAAAAGAACACTCCTCCGCGCTTAATTTCCGGTAGCAAAGCCGCCAAGAGGTTGCTGTGAGAAGATAGGAAATACAACACACACAGGTTTCGCTCTCTTGGGTATAGATATGACCACCTAAAAAAAAAAACACACAATTTCCGGTGGGCGATCATCACCCACCTGTTCCTATACCGCCGGTTACCGTCTCCTGGCCACCTGTCCGTCCTTCTGGGACCAGACGGTTTTACTGACGTCTTCCAACTCGTGTGAGTCAGGTGTTTCGTCCTATGAATGCCGAGCCTTTTTTATCTAATGTTAGACTACGTCACGCTTGGCTGTACCAAGCATTTTTATTTATCTGTTCCTTGGTTGATTCGTCGTTTTTTTTATAACAGATCTCGTCTCGTTTTATTTCTCATTACCATAATATTCTTTGGAAGCCCGAATTTCCAGTCAGTGGCCACTTTGGTGGACTTGTTCAATACAAATAGGGTTCACCTTATGAATAATAATAATAATAATAATAATAATAATAATAATAATAATAGGTCTTATTAAAAAGGATGGCTGTATTATGCGAATTTATCTTATATAGTGTCTTTTCTATCTTCCTTATGATTCGCTTTTCAGGCTCAGCGATGTTAGTCAGCAACTGGCCGACTAACATCGCTGAGCCTGAAAAGCGAATCATAAGGAAGATAGAAAAGACACTATATAAGATAAATTCGCATAATACAGCCATCCTTTTTAATAAGACCTGTTTCAAAGAGGGTCTACTCCCTTCAAATAATAATAATAATAATAATAATAATAATAATAATAATAATAATAATAATAATAATAATAGTAATAATAATAATATAATAATAATAATACAAAAGTTAACGTTATGCAATAGCTAATGATTATTTCAAAGAATAAAAAAAG
This sequence comes from Macrobrachium rosenbergii, assembly GCF_040412425.1. Taxonomy (NCBI): domain Eukaryota; kingdom Metazoa; phylum Arthropoda; class Malacostraca; order Decapoda; family Palaemonidae; genus Macrobrachium; species Macrobrachium rosenbergii. Next base: position 116,739,292 of record NC_089752.1, read on the forward strand.
GGGAATTTCAATAAAATATAAACGCTTGAATAACTTCCTAGCGGTAAGCGAACTCGGTAATGCGCTTAAAGAAGGTATGTCAACATGACTTGACAACAGATTGCGATGCTTACCCCCAGAGAAAATATTATTTATATTTTCATAAAAATCATCATGCAAAAAGATACATACAACAAAACAATTTCTTTCCTAAAAACGAGAGAGAGAGAGAGAGAGAGAGAGAGAGAGAGAGAGAGAGAGAGAGAGAGAGAGAGAGAGAGAGAATCTTACTACCAGGATAGAGATTTTCACAAGTGTAGTTTCCGAGTCTCATACAAAAGGAGATCGAAAAGTGATTATGGAAAATACCGGTAGAGTTAGAGCAGGAATTCTGTTAGACAGAATAAAATAGAATATAGAACTTAGGCCAAAGGCCAAGCGCTGGCACCTACGAGGTCATTCAGTGCTGAAACGGATACTGCCATTAAAAAGGATTGAAAGGTGTAACAGGAGGAAAACCTCTCAGTTGCACTATTAAAAAAATTGTTAGGAGAGGGTGGAAAGGAAGATGGAAGGAAAAGAACAAGAACGGAGGTACAGTAAAATGAATCAATGGGGTTGCTGCTAGGGGCCGAAGGGACGCTGCTGAGAAGCTTAAGGAATGCTTACAGTGCACCGCATGAGGTGCGCAGACGGCGCTACCCCATAAGGGGGAACTCCGTTAGATGAATGCCGTTCAAAAGACACGGAAATGAGGCTTACCCGAAGTACACAAAAGACACTGCAAAAGAAAAATAAATAGGCCTACAAGGTAAACTTGGAGCCAATCAGGTTCACGGGGACATGTGACAAAAGTTGGGGCCAATCAGATTCACGGGGACAAGTGACAACTATTTGAAAAAGAAAAGATTATGTTGTACCACCCAATGGCTATCTCATCTCAGTGCAGCTACCCTCGACGTGGATATAAATAAGTGCTTGTTGGTCTTCGGCAATCTACAGTAGTTCATTCCTCCGAAGAAGTTACTGTGAAATCACGAAATAATTCATATTTCCGCTGAGCCCATCCGGACACGGCGACAGCTAGGCTACAGAGCTTTTAAAAGCACCCGGCTTGCATGATACCAAGTCTGGCACGTCGTAATAAATAATAATAATAATAATAATAATAATAATAATAATAATAATAACCCCAAACCAAGATTCTTCTCTTTCTGGGAAATTCTGCCTCTCGAGGGAAAAACTCACTCTGACCTTTACGGAGGTCTGTCTCCCATTTGCTCACAACCCACCACCAACAACCCTCCTTTCCCCCCCCCACCCCAACCCCCACCCAACAACCCCCGCCTAAAATAGCAGCCTCTCCCCCGTCGCAGGAACCCCGTCCAAAACCTCCACTCGCCCCAGCTAACCAAAGGCGGCGGCGTCAAAGGATAGGAAGTGGGGGTGGGTGGGGGGGGAGGGGGGATCCAGGCTACCCATGCACCACCAACCCACCCGGCAGAACTGCACCCAAATCAATACAAAAGGTAATAAAAATACGCCTGGGTGAATTGTGCCTCCGGGGGCCGAGTGGGTTAATGAATCTAACTGAAAGCATTATCAGCTGGAATGCCGCCGACTCTCTTCTGGTGTCCACGTGAATGTGTCTCGTTTCAGTCCTCTTGGAACGGAATGAAATTTAGAGTTTTAGGCCAGGGGCCAAGCGCTCGGGTCTACGAGGCCATTCAGCGCTGAAAGGGAAATTGAGAGCAAAAGGTTTGAGAGGTGTAACAGGAGGAAAACATCGAAACAATTGTTAGGAGAGGGTTAAGGACAGCAAGATGGTAAAAGGGAATATGAATGGAGGTACAGTAAAAGGAATGAAAAGGGTTGCAGCTAGGGGACTAAGGAAGGGACGCGGCAAAGAGCCTACAGTGCACCCCGTAAGGTGCACTGACGGCACTAACCCCCCCCCCCCTACGGAGTTCAATTCTCTCGCCTGGGAAATTTGACAGTTATTCAGCTATTCATCAATTTAATGAAATCTCTCCCAATATATAACATGGTACAAGGCCAGCTCTAACTAAACAAGAACGTCCCGAGAGCCACAAACCTCCGCCACGGCTACAAGGCCATAGATAAGCTAACCTACTGTAGGCGGACTCGGATCTAAGCCATGCTCATGGTCGGGAAAGCGCGAGAGAGGATCTTATAAATATCCTAAAAATAGGTTTCAAAGTTTTTATATTTTTTCTCTCTCTCTCTCTCTCTCTCTCTCTCTCTCTCCACTTCAGCTGCTAACCAAAACAGTCGACTAACAACTGGGTACAGAATTCACTGCTCAATTCAACACAGGTAGAGTGGATTTTAGTGACTCGAACACAGGTCGTCGAATTGTATGTTAGATGCAATACCAGAAAGCTAGGAGAGAGAGAGAGAGAGAGAGAGAGAGAGAGAGAGAGAGAGAGAGAGAGAGAAACTATCTTTACACAATGCACATTCCTCTCTCTCCCAAAACTTAATCATCTGTATAACCCAAGTCGCAGAGGCCAAACTTTTGTTAAAATATTCGCAAAATTCCCCCCACGTAACTTTCTGCGTGAGGCTGCAGCTTACAGGTAAACAATAAACAAACAAAAACCGCACTTAACCAAACCAAGAACATGACCTTGTCGGAGCCAACAAACCTGAATCACGCTAACCCGAGTTTGCAAACCGAAGCTTAGGAAATAGTCTTCAAAGTCTGGCAACTAGCAGAAAATCATTTTTGCCTGGGGAAGGACAATTTTGCTCAGGACAACTCCCATACATAAAGAAATAAACAGAATACATATATACTAAAAAAGTTAACTGGTTTAATCCCTCGCATCGAAATTATTATAACAATCAATGACCTCAAGACTGAATTTCACCAAAATGGTCATGAATCTAACGAACTGAACCTTATCATATGGCTTTTAACGTTCCCTATGAACGCTCATACAAATGGGAAACAATAGCCTATATCAAAACAAGAAAACAAGATTATCAGCACAAAATAAAGTAATAAATGAGCCGAAGTTTCTTCGGCGCAATCGAGTTTTCTGTACGTCGTATCATCAAGGCAACCGAAAATAGATCTAGCTTTCGGTGGCCTCGGTATAATGCTGTATGAGCCGCGTCCCATGAAACTTTAACCACGGCCCGGTGGTGGCATATCCTATATTGTTGCCAGGCGATTATGGCTAACTTAAACCTTAAATAAAATAAAAACTACCAAGGCTAGAGGGCTGCAATTTGGTATGTTTGATGATTGGAGGGTGGATGATCAACATATCAATTTGCAGCCCTCTAGCCTCAGTAGTTTTTAAGATCTGAGTGCAGACAGAAAAAGTCTTCGTCTTCTACCGAGGTCTGAGATCAGCAACTCAGAGCCACGGATGGACCGAATTAGACCCAACGGCTAAAATCATCTTCTCAACCTCCATCCATCATTGGACGTCGCTGTCATGACTGCGCAATTAATATAAGTGTTACACATGGTGAAACGTCACTCCCGATTTGCTACCGAATACCTACATTCGTCATTGACTCTGACACGTAGAATGTAGACCGGGTTATTTCTCCATAAATACCCTAACCTACTGCATATCTGACCGGCAACGAGAAAAAAATCAATCGGTACAAAAAAAGGTTATAGGAAAAGTCTATCTATATTACAATCCGATGATCACCTACCGCAGAGCTGAAACTAATATCATTGGTATTCTTCCCGTGGGTCTTCCAAGGAAACCTGACCACTACCGACATTACGTAGCTCTTATTGATGAACAAGGACATCACAGGCAAGTGCAAGGACAAAGCCCGGTGGAATCAGAGATAAGATTCGCCCCTTCTTGTCCACAGATACTGACCAAAGATTTATATATAGCGGAGGCAAACATAGATATAGACATACACACACAAACATATAACTATCTATCTATCTATATATATATATATATATATATATATATATATATATATATATATATATATATATATATATATATATATATATATATGTATGTATTATATAAAATATTTGTATACATATGTACATGTATATATATACATAAATAGATGCATGCACTTACAGTATAAACATATATATGTATATACACACATATACTATATAAAATATATATATATATATATATATATATATATATATATATATATATATATATATATATAATATATATATATATATATTAACAACAATGAATGGTGGTTAGCCTACATTTCATGGAAAAGTAAATTACTTCCATTATCAACATTAAAAAGGTTTCTTAATGGGTTTATCTTCAAGTTACATAGGTAGCAATTACCTAAAAGAATAATATAATTCTCAGAGTATTTGACCACACAATACCAGCCTGTTTATACACAGAGCAGTTTCCAAAATGTATATAATACACAAAACTTAGAGGCATTGGTGATTTGAGTCCTCTGACAAATAATGATAATACCTAGTAGATGGCTAATTAAGAAAAATCCCAATTTTTCGAGTTCAAAGAGGAAACGGGAAGTAGCCTAGCTAGCAAAGGATTACAATCCTCTAAAAATAATGGTATAAACCACGTGTATGTATATATGTATGTCTATAATATATATCCTATATATATATATATATATATATATATATATATATATATATATATATAATAATCACACATTACCACAGATGAAAAAATAAGAGACGGGGCGTAGGTCCTGACCGGTTTCGACTTTCTTTCTAAGCCATAGACAAAGGTTTGACACATAGGCGTTAGAAATCACAATACACAGTATATAGCCTACTACAGAGACAGTACTGACGAATATACACAACCATTTGAAACTACAGATCCACCACTGACAGGTGTCAAAGCAGGAGGCGTGGCTTTCAAAACTCATTAGGGCTAGTGGTAGAAATCACAATACACTCTCGAAGGACAGTACCGACAAACATACAGATCACAGGAGACTGCAAATCCACACCTGACAGGCGTCAAGGGGGGGAGAGGCGAAAAAACTCATAAGTACTACTGGCCCCGAACTGTTAACAAATATGATAATGTGTGTATTCATGAATGTGTGTAGAATGGCTCACTGGTACGTGACATAGTAGCCAGAACACTTCAATGAAATCACTAGCCTATATATTTTTTATGTAGATTGGGCAAACTAGGGCAAATGACGGGTATTAATGTCATAAAAATCCTCGGGGCAAATTACGAATCGGTAGACATGTTGAAACTGACGTATATTTGAAAGCTAATATCACTATGAATTACCATTATTGTTATTAGAGGAAAAAAATGTCTATAAACCTGGGTGTAATTATTTTTTTACCATAAGTATACAATGCGGCAAGACTTCACATAAAGCGACCACAGAAAACTGAAAAAAAAAAAAATCCCAAACATAATTCTGACCAACACGGGCAATCGCAACCCACTGGATCAAATTCTCTATCTACCATCAGATTCTATAAAAAGGCACTGAGCTTCCGGTTCCGTCGGCCTCTGCGTGAGGCGCTACATTCTTTAACCGCCCCCCCCACCCCCACCCCACGACCCAAAAGACTCCGTCAATATCAGGAAGAGAGGAGTCGATCGAAGTGAACAGCATATCGCCTAGCTTAAAGTTACATCGCCCAATAGACGCTCGCTCGAGTCACACATGACGACCGGCACAATGCATCTTCGTATCAAAGAGAGGCAAACTGGGCCAAACGAAAGATTTTCGCGGAAATAAAAAGGTCAGAGAGAGAATCGCCGCCCAGCGCAAGCACGCGTGTGCGTGCTGGAATACTGCACTAAAACGCAGGAAACACAAAGCCGCGGTCGAAAGCAAAAGGGGAAGTTTGTAACTCGACTGGCATACGCGAGAGGCAATTGTTTTGCAATAAAACGAAGACCAAAACATAACACCAAAATGGTGTTCCTGGCTATTTCACACGCGAGTTCGCTTCTTCGAATCAGCGAGGTTCTTTCAGGGGTTTTAAGACGTATAGTAACTCGTTCAACGCTCTCTCGTACTAAGACATAAAGCTCCCCTTCCGAAACTCCCCCCCTCCCCCCCAACATCCTCAATTCTCTTGTCAATCTTTATAGATTTTATTCTGACCACCTCATCAACCACCTTTGCCACAGAGAAACAAAATAAAAGAATTTCCAATTTCCAATTTATGTTGCGGCGTCTTGGTCGACTGAAGGGTAATGAAATTAGGCCAAAGTCCAAGAGCTGGGACCTATGAGGTCATTCAGCGCTGAAACGGAAATGGAGGGTAAAAAGGTCTGAAAGGTGTAACAGGAGGAAAACCTCAAAGCAGTTGCACTATGAATCAATTGTTAGGAGAGGGAGAACAGCAAGATGGGAGAGAATATGAACGGAGGTAGAATAAAAGGAATGAAAGGTGCTGCAAATAGGGGCCGAAGGGACGCTGCAAAGAGCATCTAGTAATGCCTGCAGTGCATCGCCTGAGGTGCACTGACGGCGCTACCCCCCTCCGGGTTAAACGCGAAGATGACCACAGGCTACTTTTAGCCTTGGAGGCTTGGGCTACTTCTTTTGTTACTCATTAAATCTACGATAACGAGTTTTTAAATCCGTTAATGATTAACGAGAATAATGTCTGAAACACCTGAAAATAAACCATCAGTATTATAATTTTCTACTCAAAGAAGCCACGGCGTTTCTGTGGGTATCTAAGGGTGTAAAATGAGACTAATTTAGCAGATTTCCCAATTACAACATCGTTATGAGCCCTTTTTTTTTGGTGCGTTTCTTCGAAAATACCATTAGACATTATTCTTCCTCCTTTGTAACGTCACTCTTTAAAATTCTGAAATCTGCTCGACTCTCTTTTACGTTACTTATTTTGTTTTTAGTTAGTATGTTTGGCTCTTCAATCTGTATTAATTTGGGTAATCCCCTGATGACAAACTTCCATATTTCTTTCTCAAAATGTTACTGAAAACTTGACTTACGATGTGCATTACGGATGCCGTACATGTAGGCCTATATAACCATATTGACATAAACAATATTTATATAACAACACTTACAAACAATATAGGACTATCAAAAAGTCAGCCTCAGGCATTGACAAGCTAGACTAACACAGTATATAATCAGGAATCACAAAATTGCAGAAACTGACGGAATCTCACAGATGGTTGGCAAATTAGGCTAACTGCATAAAAGACTTGGACATTAATCAAAAGAATAACAATTCGAAAACTATTTTATAAAGAAATCAATAATGCTACGAGGAAAATTTTATAATGAAGTTACTACCACTGTCCATTTGGATTAAATTTTGATAGCTATGAAATAAAAAAAAACAGTGTAGGAAAGCTTTCAAACAATTTAATAACAGCTTTTTTACTAGAGATATTGAAGATAACTGCCCTGAGACACGTTTATATATTTACATACACACATTTTCTGACTGCAAGAAAAATTCCTCAGATAAATGAGTTTTCTTTCCTCCGGAGCACAACGAGGATCTGAAACATCTGTTAGGCCTAGGCCTATGCGTATTGTGTCGAGGTACGCAAGCGTATCCATAAGATTTTAACCAAATAAAAGCACACCCACGGACGAGACACTCACATGTGCGTATCTTCAAAAACAAATCCGGTAATAATCATACAATCATAAAGGTAGGAAAGTGAAAAACAACGGGATACCAGTACTGTGCACCATCCTGTTCCTCATGTAGGCTAATCCCCAGACGCCCTGCCAAAAATACTGGAATCCCCAACAACGATCATACCAAAGGCAAGATGTCCAACTTTAGAGAGAGAGAGAGAGAGAGAGAGAGAGAGAGAGAGAGAGAGAGAGAGAGAGAGAGAGAGACTTTTAATTTGAAATAAAACTTTTAACTTAATACTAATTCAATACATCCCAATTTCATTGTATGAGGATGTCCGCTGTAGACATTTTAGCGATATATATATATATATATATATATATATATATATATATATATATATATATATATATATATATATATATATCACATATCAGGCCAAAAATAGCTAATTATATATATGATAAATAGACTGACCCCGAACACGATATATAGGGGATTCATGGTAGGCAGGAGTACCATGAACTCAGCTAGGTGGTAGGCCTACTGGCTCTTACCAGGGTTTGAATCTCGCTAAATGCTGGTGCATTTGTCATAGGCCTATATAATTCCGTTTGGTACATGTCAGTCCTAATATATAATAATAATGCCGGTGCATTTGTCATAGGCCTATATAATTCCGTTTGGTATATGTCAGTCCCAATATATAATAATAATACCATCTCGGGGTAAATTACTCCCGAAGTATTGAGAATTCGAAGTTAATGGGCCACTGGGGGTTTAATATTTAAATAAGAAGAATATGTTTAAGTATACAACGCTTATTGTCTGTTGGTCATTCTTGCAAATATAATCCATATTGCTTGTTGAAAGTCCTAATTTTGTGATCAAATGTCCCACTCACACAAATGTATATGTATTATGTATATGTATATATATATATATATATATATATATATATATATATATATATATATATATATATATATAGTTTCAGCAATGCTGAATTTATCTCGTAGTGTACGAGTTCAAAACATGGACACCTGTTTCATGGGGCATTAACCGATTTCACATAACATGCGTGAGTTCGAAAATATTATAGTGGAAACAACTAGGCCTACACTAACTGCAGAAGTTCTCGAAACCGAAGTCAACGAATACAATCACAAACTGGAGAGAATAGAATAAAATTGAAGCTGTAGCTTAGGACCAGATGGCAATTAAGCTAAACGGACTCGGGAGACGATAAGCTGATTACGATGATACTGTGTACTCTGGATGATCTATGACAGGAATTTGCCTAAAACTAAAACGGGAATTTTTACGACTGCTATTCCTGACATATTAAATGAAATTCTGGAGCGGCATTTACTTCGTAAATCTATGGCAGGGCAGCGCCAATGTATGACGGAGATTTCGTGAATTGCTAACTTGTAACATCAGCAAATTTCAGCATCAGGTCATAGTAAACGCATCTCGCAAACGCGCCTGTTCATTCCTAGATTCCATATTGTGATTGTTCACGAGAAGCAGAGAGCAAACGAGAAATGCTTCTGTTTCGAGTCCAAAAATTACTTAATAGCTCACTCCCACCCTCAAATTACAATATTTTTATCACTCTGCACACAGTATGGACAAAAATAGTGTTAAAATGAAAGAGTATCTAAATCTCTTAACGGGAACTAAAGGCTCAAACGGACTTATAATCAATAAATGCAGGAGAACACTGCATCCCAAATTTATAGTGTGAAAGAGGCTCAAATACTTGCACACCATCAAGAAAATTCAACCAAAACCTCTCTTCAACTTTTCACGAAAATTATTAAAAGTGCTTTGCGTTTGAGGTCATGTAAGACGTGGGAAACATGATAAAAATAAAATAACTTTCTACCAGTACAACTTATTTAAAAGGCTGCACACTTCTGGAGAGAGAGAGAGAGAGAGAGAGAGAGAGAGAGAGAGAGAGAGAGAGAGAGAGAGAGAATCTTACGCAACAAAGGTGTGATCTAGAAAATCTAAGCAAGAAAAATGATACCACAGCACAGTTCTTGAATTAATGAACGCTAGCAGAGAAGTCAAATAAATAACTTTGTTAAACCTTTATGCCCGAGTTTATACTGTACTGGAAACTGGCCTATGATAGGGAATGCAATTTGAAAATACAAGGCCACTTTGAAAATCAATTTCAATAAAGCATATCAAGGGGTTTACAAGCACACGATCATCAAGCAATACAGCCTAACAAACAGAGGTTTATTCTATCGCACAACCTCTCTGGATCAACAATATGATAATGAAAACATGGCACAGTACACGTGATAAGATTCTCGATTACGAATAAGAGAGAAAATGTACGAAATGACATTTTTACTTCAATAAAAGCAAGGAGCAAGGGAGGGAGGGAGAGAGAGAGAGAGCACGTGCAATGTCTCAAGTGATGGCTTCCGGACGATAACACGAGATGATAATGTAAGGGCGAACTCGAAGTGGCCCGCTTGGTTCGTGGGGGACCACTGCCGAATTCGGGTTCAACAGATAACTGCAGTTCATTTCACGAACTTTGTGAGACCTGGGTGTATTCGAATTCCTACAGAGTAAGCTACCAAATAAAAAAAAATACAGATTAAGTGGTTTACATGCTGGAATCGTGGTATTATTAAGCTAAATCATTTTCAATCTCACAAGCTACCATGGCCGAGGCTTCAAAAAAGGCGTTCGGCTGTTAATTTTCCTTTTATCAAGCCTGTAAGACTTGACTTAGCCGTTAACGATTGGCCTGCGTAACCTTAACAAATGTCGAAGGTTAGAACTGCTATAAAACTTGGGTAACTGCCTCCTGTCACGACGGATAAAAATAAAAAGGAAAGGTGTCCTAGCAAATGGCTATCTTATAAGTTCTGGATGATGGTCACCATTTGAACCGGCATGCATAATTTCCCCCCCCCTTTATTGCAGACATCTGCACTATCACATACATACATACATCACCATCATCATCTACTACTACTACTGCACTACCTCCACCACCACCGCCACACTCACTCACTCACTCACTATCTCGCAAACACACACCGTTCAATATCTCTTTCGCTTTACCAGTTCCTGTACCTTGCCTGCTGCCCTTCCCAGCCTGACGATGCCCAACTTAAGCCCGCTGACAGGCTGCGATGGTGGCGGAGTCGCTGCTCCTATCTTCATGCTGGCTGCAGATTAATCCAAGATAGGCCCCACACACTATTGCGAATCTATGCACTCACTCTCCCCTCCACTCCACCCAGCACCCGCCCAGCAAAACAACTGTAAACTCCCGCACTCACTCCCGCAGGCATCGCCGGGCTGTGCGTTGTGTGTCGGCCATGACGTCATCAACCATCTGCGCCAGAGCTGCCAACCGTACGCTTCGGCAGGGGCAAAAGTTTCCCAATTCCTGTTGGAATCGGCGGTTTTGGAATGTGGACGGTGCGTTGTTAATGTAGTTTGGAGGGTGTGCCAGCATGCTGATACATCCCGTTTCATGTATGTGTAATATATGTCAATAATTTTCTTTGAATTTGAATGTGAAGACGTCTTTTAGGAAATAAATGGCCTTTACCTATCCTATTTTATTTATTTTCTTCGTGAAGATCGATTCCTTCTGCTGGTAACGATTTATCTTCATATTATACTTTCGCAGAAGCTTCATTCTGACACCATAAGAATAGTTGGGGTCTATTATATACATTTTAAACGTAGCTAAACTTTAACGTAGACGAACATGATGCATATAAAATTTCTTTAAAAAATTACCTTCCCGATAATGCATGAAGTATCATAATAATGTCGAAAGCAAACACTGTCAATTAAGAAATGCTGTGCTGAATATCATTGTCTGCTCATTTTGTAAATTAGTTTGTAATAATGGAACTTGCCGTCAATGGAGTGTTACTAATTTTATTAACATAAATATGAGCCAGTCATACCAAATGCTATAAATATTAATTAATTATCGTCAGCATTCTGATATGATTTCTATAAAGTCGAGTCATAGGTTTTAAGTTCGTGTAAAAAAAAAAAGTATACCTTAGTTTTACCAGACCACCACTGAGCTGATTAACAGCTCTCCTAGGGCTGGCCCGAAGGATTAGACTTATTTTTACGTGGGTGAGAACCAGTTGGTAACTTAGCAACGGGACCTACAGTTTATTGTGGAATCCGAACAACATTATAGCGAGAAATGAATTTCTATCACCAGAAATAAATTCCTCTAATTCTTCATCAGGCGGCCGGGGAATCGAACTCCTGCCCAGCGAGTGCCAGTCCGCAGCTCTATCGACTCACCCAACGAAGAGCTGCTTAAGTTTGTGTAGACAGGCCATCAAGGTACAAAACTGAAACTTTTCGCGTCTGGGATTTATAGTCTATATCTTCGCCTCTTAGAAAAAAAAAAAAAGGAGAAGCATGACCAATACAATCCCGACAGCTTAACAGACGAAAAATATAAGATATTTTTTTCTATAGTCCTTGTAAAACAACATAAGCACACTGATTTGCTTACAGAATTATAAAATGTGGTTAAAAATGTCTATTTCAGGTGAAACGAACAATAGTGATTAGACTTCGAAAAAAAAAATACTGTTGTTGATTCTTTATAGATCAGGTCTTAAATTCCATAAGTACACAACAAAACGGAATTTGTTGATAAAGTTAACTTTATCACTGGAATGGAAAGGCTATGAAACGACCAGGCGTGAGTCCGTTCTTTGGAATGGAATACACTGTAGAGTTTAGGCCTAAGGCCAAGCACTGGGCGACCTATGAGGTCATTCAGAGTAGAAAGGTTTGAAAGGTGTAACAGGAGGAAATAATTGCTAGAGAGGGTGGACAGCAAGATGGAGGAAAGATAATATGAACGGAGGCACAGCAAAAGGAACGAAAAAGGTTGCAGCTAGGGGGCTAAGGAGTGGACACTGCAAAGAACCTTCAGTAATGCCTACAGTGCACCGCATGAGGTGCACTGACGGCACTAGGCCCCTGTAGGGGGGGAGTTCGTTCTCTGGCCTGACCCTGCATGAAGTCAGCGACCCTCGCTGTCCGACGCCAGGTTGTCTTATCTATAAAGCAGTGACTCAGTCCTGACTGAGTATTGTTTATTTCTGATAACGCGATGTTTTGCCCAGTTTACGGGACATATCTATGTTATCTATTTTGAAAGTTGGGGAGTTATTTGCTTTAATGGTGAATGCTCTGGAGGCTTAAAAATAACAGATTATTATTATTATTATTATTATTATTATTATTATTATTATTATTATTATTATTATTATTATTATTATTATTGGGAAACCAATCCTTAGTTATGTATGGGGTACATATATTTTTAAAAATGAATCACCGTTTCAAAACTCATGCTACTATGAGTATTTTATTTATTATTATTATTATTATTATTATTATTATTATTATTATTATTATTATTATTATTATTATTATTATTGGGGGAACAAATCCACAGTTATGTATGGGTGCATATATTTAAAAATAAATCTCCGTTTCAAAACTCATGCTACCATGAGTATTTTATTTATTTATTATTATTATTATTATTATTATTATTATTATTATTATTATTACTTTATGGATAACTGTGCTTTTCTTGTTTTCTCGTACCCATACTTTAACGAAACAGACTGGGCACTTATGCCTCTAAATATGGGTCATGCACAATACCCGCGTCATACCCATAAGCGAGACATTATCATCCATCTCTCCCTTCTTCTCTTATCATCAAGATTTTCCAACCCCACCATCTGCCCCATCTTTTTCATCCTTGGAGAATTCAGGATGTTAAAAAAAAAAGACTTTTGCCATTGTAGAGTAATTACGACTCAATTTTGAAAAATCCATAAGTTAGAGAGAACATTTTCCTAGCAATAATCTATTTCTCTCTACTGATTTTTCAACTGAATTGAATATAGAATTTAGGCCAAAGGCCAAGCACTGGGACTCATGAGGTCATTCAGCGTTGAAACGGAAATTGATAGCAAATGGTCTAAAAGGCGTAACAGGAGGAAAACCTCATAGCAGTTGCACTATGAATCAACTGTCAGAGAGGGTGGAAAGTAAGATGGAAGAGGGAATATGAAAGGAGGTACAGTAAAAGGAACCGCAGATTTCTGTAGATGAGCAGAATAAACCTCTAAAGTATAAGCTGTTTCATATAACGACGCAGGATAGCCAACATCACTACCCTAATACTATTCTTTTTGCATTTTGATACATTTTTATCTATTTATCTATTTATTAAATTTTTGTTCTTTTTTAATAAGTGGTATTTCTTCTTTAATTCCTCTTACTTCCTCTTATTTCTTCCTAATGAACACCTTAATATTCTTTGGAAGCTTGAATTTTAAGTCAATGGCCCCTTTGGTGGACTTGTTCCATATAAATAGGGTTCATCTACTTAATAATAATAATAATAATAATAATAATAATAATAATAATAATAATCTTTGGAAGCTTGAATTTCAAGTCAATGGCCCCTTTGGTGGGCTTGATCCATATGAATAGGGTTCATCTCCTGAATAATAATAATAATAATAATAATAATAATAATAATAATAATAACCAATCTCACGCTGACACCCTTCAACACACAATGCGCCACTCACCCTCACTCTCTTCTTAAAGCAAACCCTTCTATCCCGCTTGTATTTTCCAGTGCTCTTTCTACTTTCTCTCAGACTCCAACTAATATCATTCTCCATTTCCTGCGCGTGACCAGAATATCTTCTATTCACGTTGAAATTAACTTCAATAATAATAATAATAATAATAATAATAATAATAATGGTGAAGTAATCGACATAGGTGTAAATGTAAATCGAACAGGTTCTCCAAGTTTCGTTTGTATTTATATTTGTAAAATATATATATTTACATTTACGCTACTGTGTATAACATCCGAAGTTACTCCGGAAAAGGACTCACTGTAATTATAATAATTCCTGGTCTGAAAGTATATGATTCCCCTCCGTAGACTTTTCCACACTATTCATTAGAAAACGGGAACTTGATTTTAATGGTATCCTAAAATAGATTAAATCTCTCCTCGCTATTGCGACAAATCTGATTGTACGTTTGTTCATGGGGATTAAAATGCAAAATAACAATTGTAAACCAAGAATTAGTACAGCACTGGATTCTTTTAACTAGAATTTACTAGATAAACATCATGCTATTTCTTTAATGCGTATCAAAGCTACACGAAATGACAGATAGTATCATAGGCCAAATGTTACTGATAGCCATGGCGTCATCTACGGGTGGGGGTGGGGGGGTGACGGGGGACATATCCCCATTTTTATTCAGGGGGGGACAACATATCAATTGTCCCCCCAACTTTTTTCCTCCAAGTTTTATATAACAGATACAGGAAATGAGGCTATTAATATTATAAAATATATACTCAACACAAACAAGTAAAAATACAATAATAAAGAAATAGATTATGTAATTAGGTTCGCGGTCACATTAATCGTTCACTTAAATTGTAGAACTAAGTTAATAGGATACTTCACGCCCTCCTCTGACTCAACATTAAATACAAAAACTCCAGTACAAAAAAAAGAATGAACAATGAAGAATAAAAAAAAAAAAAAATAACCTCCACTGACATGACAATTGCAGTGTTTGAAGGCATGTTTCGGGCTAACGCCAGCGGCCCAAAAAATGCCACCATGATGTCAGTTACATAAGGAGTTACAGGAAAGGATTCCCGTTTCAAATGCTTTCAAAATCTCTCTCTCTCTCTCTCTCTCTCTCTCTCCGCGTTCATAATTAAAGAACGTACAAAGGATTATTATTATTATTATTATTATTATTATTATTATTATTATTATTATTATTATTATTATTATTATTCAGAAGATTGAACCCCATCCATATGGAACAAGCCCACCAAAGAGGCCACTGACTTGAAAAAAAAAATTAAGTATATCTTAGTTTAACCAGACCACTGAGCTGATTAACAGCCCTCCTAGGGCTGGCCCGAAGGATTAGATTTATTTTACGTGGCTAAGAACCAGCTGGTTACCTAGCAACGGGACCTACAACTTATTGTGGGATCCGAACCACATTTTGACGAGAAATGGATTTCTATCACCAGATATAAATTCCTCTAATTCTTCATTAGCCGGTAGGAGAGTCGAGCGCTGGACCAACAGCGTGCCAGGCGACAGCTCTATCGACCCCTCCAACGAAGAGCCACTGACTTGAAAGTCAAGCTTCCAAAGAATATTAAGGTGTTCATTACTAAGAAGTAAGAGGAGGTAAGGGGAAATACAGAAAGAGGAGATCTCGCTTATGACAAAAGAAAAAGTAAATTAATTAATTAATAAACAGATAAAATGCACTGAAATTCAAGGAGAATAGTATTAGGATTGTAAGGCATTGCATCTTCTCTTGAATTTTTACGTTTTCTTCAAATCAAGGCACACAAAATTTTCATCAATTTATGTTTATACCAATCACAAAAATTTGCCCAAATTTATGTTTATACTAATCACAAAAATTTGGTTCAATTATTTTATAACTAATCGCAAAAATTTACATCAATTTATGTTTATGCTAATCACAAAAATTTGCCTCAATTTATTTTATACTAATCACAAAAATTTGCCTCATTTTGTTTATACTAACCACAAAAATTTGCCTCACTTTATGTTTATGCTAATCACAAAATTTGCCTCAATTTATGTGTATACTAATCACAAAAATTGGCCTCAATTTATTTTATACCTAATCACAAAACTTTGCCTCAATTTATGTTTATACCTAATCATAAAAATCTGCCTCAATTTATGTTTACACCAATCACAAAAACCTGCCTCAATTTATGTTTATACCAATCACAAAAACTTGCATCAATTTATCGTTATACTCATCACAAAAAATTTACTCATTTTATGTTTATACTAATAACCTTAAATACCTTTATTTCATCACGTCTCGACGAGGCGCGAGGGTTAAGGTTAAAGTTAATAGCAAGCCTCATTATATATTCGACCCGAGAGTTTATGAGCACGGCTTCTGCTCTCAGATTTATAAGACTAATTGTAACTTGCATGAAGATGCCAATAAGGGAAACTTGGGTGGCGGGTACGATTACGTGCAAATTTGTCATTTCTGTATTAGCTGAAGGACAGAAATCAAACTTTCTTTCACTGTATAACAGAGAATACAGACTTTAGGCCAAAGGCCAAGCTCTGAGACCTATGAGGTCATTCGGCGCTGAAAACGGAAATTAACAGTAAAAAAAGGTTTGAAAGGTGTAACAGGTGGAAAACCTCGCAGTTGCACCATGAATCAATTGTTAACAGAGAAAGTAACAAGGAAGAAAGATATAAGGACGGAGGTACAGTAAAAGGAACGCAAGAGGTTGCAGCTAGGAGCCGAAGGGACGCTGCAAAGAACCTTTGGCAATGCCTACAGTGCACCGCATGAGGTGTACTGACGGCACTACCGCTATGGGGCTTTTTCCATTGTAAGAAAAATACGCCATTTACTTCTATCATAATCACCAACTCATTTGAACTGTTAACTAAAGTTGGTCACATTTTTCACTTGTCTCGAACCAATCGTGAGTGTAAAAGGACTGCTGACAGTTTTCCCTTCCTCACAATGTTTGTATGACAAATGTAAAACTGAGAATTATCACGTAACCAAATTCAAGACGTTTTTGGTGGGCCTACTTATTTCAAAGGTATGAACTACATAAGTAAATATTAGATGCACAGTACATTAATATGATTTTCTAAGACACTGAATAAATAACTTTACAATATAAACAAAAGATATTGAAAAATGGAAAGTTGAGTTTGGTTCCAATCGGCCAATTGTACACAAACAGGTTGGTCGTGCTTATATAAATATATTTGTAATATGTTTCCATATAAATATGTTTGTAATGTTCCATATTATAAATATGTTTGTAATGTTTCCGTATTATAAACAAACGTGCGCATATGCATATACACATATGTACATACACACACACACGCACACAATCTCATGTGTTCATTATTTCCATGTATATATATATATATATATATATATATATATATATATATATATAGAGAGAGAGAGAGAGAGAGAGAGAGAGAGAGAGAGAGAGAGAGAGAGAGAGAGAGAGAGAGAGAGAGAAATAATCAACACACAATCACGCGTAGAACAGAAATAAATTTCTGACTAACATCAGGATCGAACCCAGGTCTTTCAAACTGAAATACAAGACCGCTGCCAACCAAGCCACACAAGTCATAAAAGAACTTGGAACCTAGGTACCACTGTACCTGAGGCTCTACCTGGGCAGGCTAACTGCCTTGCCTACCAGCGTGTGTGTGTTTGTGTTGGTGTCAACAAACAAAATACATTTTCCAGGATACGGACGTTCCCCAATCTCGGAAACCTTGGCGAGGCCGAGGCTAGTAAATGCTGGACCACGTGAGCAAAATAATAATTTTGGTGAAGTTCATGATACTCGCAACAGAATTTTACCAATAACGCCTTCCAAAAGTTCTCTTTAAAACCGTACGTATATTCCTCTGGGCCAGTCATTGAAGCTTTACAAAGAAAGTGATAAAGTAATAGAGTTTGTCATAACATTCTTTGGAGCTCGAATGATAGTGAATCATAAAGCATATCAGTAAAGTATCTTGAGAGAGAGAGAGAGAGAGAGAGAGAGCAGAATTTAGATCAAGACTCGCACATCCCGTGAAAATAGGTTTGCCGAAAACTTAATTCTCATTCCCTATTAACATTTCAGACTTCCCGGGGACCGTGACCAACCAACCCCTTCCGCTGGAAGGAATGGCGGTTCCAAAAACTCCTCTTTTTCCTGGAACAGAAGTTCCTGTAAAATGGGAGCTGAAAATTGCCTTAATAACCAATAACCAATAGACCATAAAGGCGTTAGAACCCCCTCTCCACCATACCCTTGATAAAAAATCAAGTAAAAAATCGAATTTTCTTTATAGCGTATATATCATCATGGCTACCGAGAATACATCTATCTTTCGGTGGTCTCGGTATAATGCTGTATGAGCCGCGGCCCATGAAACTTTAACAACGGCACGGTGGCGGCCTATCCTATATCGTGGCCAGAAGCACGATTATGGCTAACTTTAACCTTCAATAGAATCAAAACCACCGAGGCTAGAGGGCTGCAATTTGGTATGTTTGATGACCGGAGGGTGGATGATCAGCATATCAATTTGCAGCCCTCTAGCCTCAGTAGTTTTTAAGATCTGAGGGCGGACAGAAAAAGTGCGGACAGATAAAAGTGCGGACGGACAGACAAAGCCGGCACAATAGTTTCCTTTCCAGAAAACAAAAAAGATAGAGCGTAGAACAAGGACGTCCAGCTTCTTTTTGATGTAGCTCAACTACGCTCATTGAAATCTCCCTCCATTTCACGCACAAACCGCCCCCGCCACCCCCGCTCTCCCTTTGCCGTTCTGGCGTTCGGGTTTTTCACGGCGATGATTCCGCGTTTCCCAGTTCCTGGTTCTTGGAGGACAACGCTCCGCTGACGTCGGTTTCCTCTGGAGCTCCAAAATCGAGTTGCAGGCCGGAGCTAAGGTAGATTAAGACAGAAGTGTCAAATATGCGAAATTCATAGTATGTAAATTGCACTGGACGGGGATTTTAAAGAGTTCTTATGTAGGTTTGTCCCAGATTTTTTTTTTCTCTCAACTAATAAGTTGTCCGTTCCGTTGCCATCACCACAAGATAACAAAAAAAACTTGTACGTATCTCAAATGTGGCATAGTTTTTGAAGAGCGTTGCCAAATGTATACCGTACGGTGAAGAAGTCTTCTAAACTCATTTAACCCAGCAAGACAATGGAATGTCCTTTAAAAGCTCGTTTCAGCACCCTGGCGAAGGAAGTCTGCTACAATGTTTTCAAGTAAAACATGAGCCGAAGTTTCTTCGGCGCACTCGAGTTTTCTGTACAGCGTATAATCAAGGCCACCGAAAATAGATCTATATTTTGATGTCTCGATATAACGCTGTATGAGCCGCGACCCATGAATCTTTAACCACGGCCTGGTGGTGCCCTGGCCTATATCGTTGCCAGACGCACGACTATGGCTAACTTTAACCTTAAATAAAAAAAAAAACTACTAAAGCTAGAGGGCTGCAATTTGGTATGTTTGATGACTGGAGGGTGGATGATCAACACACCAATTTGCAGCCCTCTAGCCTCGGTAGTTTTTAAGATCTGAGAACGGACAGAAAAAGTGCGGACGGACAGACAAAGCCAGCACAATAGTCTTCTCTTCAGAAAACTAAAAGCCGGTTTTTGATATATCCTTCACCTTTTTTAAAATTTAGGCAAGAGCCTATGCAAAAAAAAATTCCGTGGGAAGAGCATTCTCTACCGAGCTATACAAATGGCCTAGGACAAATCCTACCAATATTATAAGGTTATAGAGCTAAAAGTAACATGAATATTATATCTTAAAACCCCAGGGAGCATGTTTAGCCCTCAACTAAGACAATGAAAGTAATATTTGGCATAAAGCACGGCCCATTAAAAAGAATGAAACAGCTACAATCAGAGTCTAATGAAGGTGGAAATTCGATCTAATCGCAATGACTCGCTCCCACTTACTTGCATTAGAGGTTCATGAGCAACTGAAAAGAAATCTAACGCAGGCACGTCTTGCTATAGACGAGATTGCAAATGAAGATGATTATGTTTGGGGGTCAGTCAGTCAGGGGCAATTAACCTCTGGGAAGTGGCGTAGAGGAATGGGAAACGAGTATGATAGATAATTATGAAGAGATTTACAGATTAGCAACATCCTCAACACACACACACACATATATACATACATACATACATATATACATATATATATGTATGTATATATATATACACAGTATATATTATATATGAATTACTGTACATACATTCATATCAGAATCAAAGATATTCTTTGTTATTATTGTTCTGTTCTTTAATGAAAAGTCGTCATTATCGAAATTCGTATCGAAATTAATACATATTTTCCTCAAATATTCTTCCAGAAAAAGAGGAAAAAGAAAACGATTCACTATATAAACACACACACACACACATGTAAAATCAAGCTGAGTGGCGGATTCATATCGTGTCGACCTCCGGCGAACTATCTTTCACGAGATTGGCTCCAGCGTCTCCAAAGAGTCCCCGAAGCTTGCACAGGAATTCCCTTCTTCTGATGGATCTTCAGTTATTTACGTATAATTATACATATATGCGCATACATATAATTAGAAAAAGTGGTGAGGAATTACTCCAAATCTCTATCATCTGCTGGACGTCACTGACATTCCAAGGAATCCTCAAGACTTCCCGAAGACAGGAGCAGCTCCAGCGGAGACGAAAGCGTCTCCAGAATCCAGAAGCGTCAGGGGTCAGATTAAAAAACCAGGGATAACTCAGTGTCTAACGATATGGAGAACCAACGAAGTGAACTGAAGGAAAAATCAAAAGTTAATTCCCAACATAGAAAGAAAGGAAGAGAAAGACTCGTGGATACTTTTTGGAAGAGAACATCCTACAAGATCATTAAAGAGGACTCTGCTTTCAGCGAAGACAGGATCAACTTGCAGAAGAAAGGGAAACATGACAATGTCATACATCAGACCCAACAAGGACGAGTTCTGTGTGGAAAATCATCCCTGGAGATGGAGGTGGAGGATTCTAACGCGACTGAGAGGTGCAGCAGTCGATCAGGCTTGGGGTAAGTTCAATGCCTTTTATGTGAAATCGATTTGTTTTTCTGCTCTTGTGTGCCTATTTCGCATATACGGCAGTGGCAACCTCTGGCGTGGCGCAAAAACCCGTAAGTTCCACGACGACAAAATATGCGAAATGGGTCTTCCTTTCCAGACTGGTGACCACCACCTTCTGAGGAGTGCAGTGTGGCGGTTGCTTGGGGTAAGTTCAATGCCGTTTACATATGTGAAATCAATTTTTTTCTCTGCTATTGTGTGCCTATTTCGCATATACCGCAGTGGCAACCTCTGGCGTGGCGTAAAAACCCGTAAGTTCCACGACGACAAAATATTGCGAAATGGGTTTTCCTTTCTAGATTGGTGACCACCACCTTCTGAAGAGCGCAGTGTGGCAAGGACTCAGGCATCGAGGAACACCTCCAGGTATTTGCTATACTTCTCGTGAGTGCGATTTGGAACGCTTTCCACCTACAGCCAAGGAGTGATTGCTTTGTGGAAATGACTCTGCAAAGCAACCAAGTGTCTTCTACATGGAAGCTGAGACACCTTAGGATCTTGGCTAGCTGGTGGAGCTGAGAATGGGGAAGGGCCCATCCCTGGTAAAAATAAACCCCCATTTCGATGATGCTCTGTTGGCGAGGATGCCCCAGGGGTGAGATCACTTCTGATCGGTAAAGGCCACAAATCTATCTATGTATCCGTATACATGTGTGTGTGTGTGTGTGTGTGTGTGTGTGTGTGTGTGTAATTATTATGACTACAATGCCATCTTAACTTCTAGATTTCTTCACATTTTCTGGATATGCTTGTCATCACAAAGTCTAAGATCTAAATGAAGAACCAGGTTAAGAATTTTTGATGCCTGTGGCAGGATTCGAACCCACTAGCGTCAGAATTTCTTCATACTGGTTCCTCATTTGGATCGTAGGCTTCCTGGTGACAAGTGTATCCAAAAATTGTCAGGAAATCAAGATGTTACGAGGGCATTTTGTTCATTAATGGACACACATTTTCTAACACTGTAATTTCCAGAACAACTGGTTTTTGACAATTGTAGAAGCAAATTTGAGTGGCAGGCGGAGCGAAAACAGACATCATTTGGGTGAATGTTTCTGAGTCTCATCCAGGGCGATCTTAAGCTTTTTAATCCAAAACCTTGGTCTATGGTTTTCAATTTTTTGATGCTTGGCCGTTTGAGTTAAAAGTTCTATAGCCTATTCATTGGTTTTGTTGTTCATATATATATATATATATATATATATATATATATATATATATATATATATATATATATATATATATTTTGTGTGTGTGTGTGTGTGTATTAGTACTACTGTTTAAATTACATTGTTATTTTCCGTATAAAATAAAAGTTTACGATAATACTTTCAATGATATTTCAATTTCCCTTGTATAAATTACACATCTTGTGTACAAAACAGTTGAAAATTGTACTCTTACTTGGCTACAGAAACGTAGGTTTAAGGTCCTATTCTGCTTTAACGGATCATAGACCTATTGTATATACATACACTATACACTATATACATACCGCTAGACTATGCAAGATGCTGTGTATGCAACACAGTTACTTTTTACCTTCGTAAATTCGTGTTGCATAACTTGAATAACTGTTTTACATGTCTCTGGGATTATATAACCCCAAGGGTAAAGTTTCAATTCATTAAATAAACCAGCGTGAGATCATTCATTTCTCTTCTTCAACCATATATATATATATATATATATATATATATATATATATATATATATATATATATATATATTGCATTCTCTTCCTCCTCTAATTTTCAATTATATAATGTGGGAGGTGGCTGGAGCCTTCCGAAAGATAACTGCCAAGACTAATCATATCATAATTGCACTGACTACGAAAAGCGTTGGACTGATTTTCATTCAGCTTTTTAATAACCAAATTTTAAAAAAGTTTATCATCTTTTCTCAGTACGTTTTCTATTTTTCCATTAGGTGATGCAGAAAGGATATACACCTCAGTACGAAGCCAAACTTATCTAAAATTTGCATCTTAATTCTAACTGTATAAAATCTGAAGTTTTAAAGTGGTGTTTACTGTGAATATTTAGACAAAGCATTTAATGGGTGATTAGATAAGGGAACACTATATGTTTCAATCTGTTCCTAATAATAATGAATGTTTTTGCAATCGCCATTTGGAAATAAAAGTGAACGCGTTATTTTTGGTCATTCATCAGTTGCAGATTCGATGAGTACGATAAATCTGTACAGTTTTCTGTTCGTCTATATTTTGTATATCATTTCAGGTAGATCGAATCGTCACTCAGTGATCAATGTTGTAACTTTTGTATTTTTATTTACTTCTACGAAAGTAACGCTGCGCCTTCAAAGTGGTATTCAAGCAAACGTAACATTACCAAAATTCAAAGGTATTCAAGTTAAAACATAAATAAAAAGCTTTTTCCTCTATTACCCAAGTGACAAATTAAAGTGTTGGTAATAAGTTTTTTCTCACTCAAACATTAAATTAACCTCAGCCTAAGTCCACACAAATCAAGGCCTGAAAAAATTGCCTAGATTCAAACACGCCCAGGACACCTCCAGTGGAAAATATATATATATATACTGTATGTATATATATATATATATATATATATATATATAGTCATCTACATAAGCAAAACGCTTGTTTTGAAGGCCAAGCCAAATATCTTGAATATAAACACAAAATGTGATGGGTCCAGAACTCTGACCTGAGGTACACCAGAGATTACATTGCATTAACTACACCTCGTTGTGTATAAATTGGAAATTCAATAACATTACTAAGAAGTGGACCACCAACTCCAATCTGCCCAAGTTTGAAAACAAGGGCATCAAGAGTAACATAGTCTAATCTAAAGCAGCGCTGGTCAAACCAAGACCAATCTCTGAATCTCACGACCAGAATCTGTATAACAGAAGAAGCTGAAAGAATTTATCCCGACCACCCAGGACCTTGAGAAAGCCAAATTGCAGACAAGAGAACTGAGCATTATTCTAAGCGTAGTCATTCAGACATTATGCCAGCGAACATTCAAAAATGTTCAAATAATGTGAGTTATAGAAGTTGGGAGGCTAAAACATTACCAATCCTCAGGCAAGCGCAAAAAAAAATAAAATCCCTTCTTGCTGACGTACAAGAGTAATGAGGACTATGTATTGTAAGAACAAACATACAAGATTTTTTATCCAATTTTTAACATATTCCAGCAAGTGTGATTTGTAAAAGAAGCAATGGCGTTCTCTTCATAGAAAAAAAAGTACCAGCAAAAAAATGCGTACTGTAAAAATAGAAATATAAAATGTGTCTGGTTTTGATGCTGGTGATAGTATTATCAGCTCACAAAAGGTGGCATTATCTCAGCAGAAAAAGCATTACCCGCCAAAGATGAGAAATAAATAATACAATAATTTCTGTTTAAATGCAATGTAAAAAATCCTGTTACCAGAGCATTCTTTCCTTGATAAGAGTGGTATACAGAAAGGCCAACTTAGCAGATAAAGTAGACCCATAAAATGGAAAGAAATACAGATTTAGGAACATATTAGGGACGAAAGCTTACCGAGACAAAATGGAGCACTGTTTGGGACTTGCCGGCAAAGCGCTGGAAGGCCGTAGTCACATTCTTCGTTAGGGGCAATTCGCTAACGTCAGAAGGTGCACTTTTAAAACTATATAAATCTGTTCTCCTGAACAGGTTTCAGCCAAGGACGTCGAGGTGTGGACATATCGAGGCCATCATCGTCTTGTCCTTCGAATGATGATGACGGCCTAGGTCTAGACCTTGATTAAGACCTTGATTGCGACGCCGGTAGATGAACAAAGCGGTCTACCGCTATGTCCCCGTTCCCTTACATAGGCTTAAGTCAGTCCCTGAATAAGTAAATAAGCGTTTGTTTGTTCGTGCGTCCGTTCGTCTCCACTCGCTGAAGGCGGAGCAAGCAGCCAGCCAGCCACCAGGGACACACGGCAAAGCGAGCGATATTCAGAGTCTTACCACAAGCAATTCATAAGTGCGGATGAAAGTAACAGACATGAATCTGAGTGTTGACGTGGAATGAATCGGCAAAAATTCACTCGCCTCATCGCAGCGAGAGAGAAGTTGCTTTTAAGACTATTGTTATATACAATGTAAAATAAAAACTGCCTGCAACGCGCTTCTAATATAACATTTCTTGTTCGCAGATTAATTTTTTTAAGTCCTTCCCCAAGGACATTCTGTTGTTTAGTTTACGGTCAGAGCAACGGTAAACGGCTAAGTGAAAATGCGCCTAAGCTCCTTCGTCTTCTACCCGCAAGTTATGAGTTGCTCATGGCTTACGACGATTTGTACGCTTGCGTCAACAGATTTGAGAAAAGCGCAAAGGCGGCGTTGCCGGTATAACCTCTCTCTCTCTCTCTCTCTCTCTCTCTCTCTCTCTCTCTCTCTATCTCTCTCTCTCTCTCTCTCTCTCTCTCAGCTGAAACGGAAACTGGACGGAAATCCTCCCAGCGAGCTGTGAATTCTTTCGTATGTAAATTAATACTAGAATTTCGACTTCTTTTTGCATAAACTTGGTGTAATTATATATACATATATATTATATTATATATATATATATATAAAGACCATAAATACTTGCGATTAGATGTTTCAAACCGATATTTGAAAAAGCAAAAACAAATTGGTCGGTTAAAGTAATCACAGCCATCCGTAAAGAAACAAAAATTCCTTTTCTTTGTGTTGAAAATGGGCGTAAACAGAGTTTCTTGTAGTCAAATTGATTATGTAGCAAAGATGTAGATATAAGGAACTAATCTTGCACACACACACACACACACACACACACACACACACACACACACACACATATATATATATATGATCATAAATTTCCTTTTGATTATTGATTTCCTCCTGTATAAATAGAAATATAAGTGAAAAGTGAATGACAATTAAGTGGTAATTACATTAAATGTATGTATGCGTGTGTGTGAGCGTGTGTGTGTATGTGTGTATCGGTGTATTTGCGTAGCCTATATATATATATTTTTCAGACGAGACCTTTCATCAGTAAGGCTGGAGAGAACTCGAAAAATATGATAAAAACCAAAAATACTGGACTGTAAAAGTTACTCTACAGGTGTTCATAGCTGTTATGGCTCTCTGTTGGTTGTAAATTCTCAACCAGCAACTGATTCTTTTAACCAAAATAGAGAGAGAGAGAGAGAGAGAGAGGGGGGGGGGACAGCTCACACAAACATACACGCACGCATGCGCGCGCAGACACACACACATACATACGTTCGTGTCCTTCAAAAACATGATAATAAAATCACTTCCTCCTTTCTCTCGCTGAAAACCATCTGATTGATTCAAAGGGTTTCCTGGATTCGAAACAACAAACGAAAATGATGAAAACTGTCTTCCCTCGTCGGCTGCAGTCCCGTGGTTAATACCTACACGGTTCGAAAAAATCCTGTTCCGTTTCACGTTCCTTATAACCTACACAGTAAGTAAGTAGCACCAACTCGTTTGTTTGTTGTCAAGTTAGTCTAACAGCGCAGCGTTTATAAATGAACAGCTGGACGGATTAATAAATATATAAACGGGAGCGTGAGCGTGCTTCTTTTTTTTTTTTTTCTTCTTCCTCTGTTTTTGTTTTCTAGTTAGTCATGCGCAATCCTCATCCTGCTCAGTCCGAAAGAAACGTCGAACTAGTAACAGCGCGCCATAGTCCGAGTTGCTGGGTCTATACTCGCGCTCTTGTCACGTTGCTGCTAAAGCCCTCTCTCTCTCTCTCTCTCTCTCTCTCTCTCTCTCTCTCTCTCTCTCTCTCTCTCTCTCTTCCTGTCTGTTTAAGCAGGAGCAGGACTAAAGGCATGCAGTGGAATGGAAGCTGGGTACATTCATGGAATGATTGAACGCTCTCTCTCTCTCTCTCTCTCTCTCTCTCTCTCTCTCTCTCTCTCTCTCTCTCTCTAATGTGGTTATTTTCGAATTTCTCTCCTGAACAAGTCTATCTATTTACCTTGTAAGTTCTCTCTCTCTCTCTCTCTCTCTCTCTCTCTCTCTCTCTCTCTCTTAGTGTGGTTATTTTCGAATTTCTTTCCTGAACAAGTCTATCTATCTACCTTGTAAGTTCTCTCTCTCTCTCTCTCTCTCTCTCTCTCTCTCTCTCTCTCTCTCTCTCTCTCTTAGTGTGGTTATTTTCGAATTTCTTTCCTGAACAAGTCTATCTATCTACCTTGTAAGCTTTCTCTCTCTCTCTCTCTCTCTCTCTCTCTCTCTCTCTCTCTCTCTCTCTCTCTCTCTCTCTCTCTTAGTGTAGTGTGGTTTTTCAATTTCTTTCCTGAACAAGTCTATCTATCTACCTTGTAAGTTCTTTCTCTCTCTCTCTCTCCTAGTATTATTATTACAACATTTCTTTCCTGAGCACGAGTTCATCTCTCTCTCTCTCTCTCTCTCTCTCTCTCTCTCTCTCTCTCTCTCTCTCTCAGTGTCTGCTCACAAGGACGCAACGGATTTCCTATTCTTATAACCTCATCACGCAAGTGAAAATAATTCCCTAACCTACGCAACACATGAAGAGTTAGGCTCCTTCTCAAAGTGCATGCATAACATATGAACACCACCTAAAAAGTTCTCAAAACTGGTAACTTGAAGTGCTCTCGAAATCTCGATTTTAAATTGCCGTTGTCATTATAAATGCGCCGTGTATAATAATATGCTCATATATAATACATGCATACGTAAATATATACATATGTACATACACACGCAACATAATCATATTGAGAGAGAGAGAGAGAGAGAGCACCATAGTGTATAGTCAACAAGCCACATGCATGTACGGAATAATGAGACACAAATTAAACAGGAAAGCATAAAGACTGGTCCGTCAGCAGCCAACTCCGAAAACGACGAATCATACCAGACGTCGTTATTTCCGCAATATCTGAATCCGCATTAATCAACGACTTGAACAGGCTTTCCAACGTAACTGTTAATACCCATTTCAGCACGTACGCGCGTCTTCGTAATCACATACGCATATCTACCGAGAAATACATTTGTTCGTGATATATTTAGTTAAAAATATCGTATGTTGGTAATGATAAATTACAAGGAATCTGTTCTTTCTAATTTATCAGATTTACTTCAGCACACTTAGACTAAAAAACTATGTAGACGCCGTCATTTAGAGAGGGAGAGAAATGGGGGGTCGGTAAAGATTTATCATTATGATTAGCGATGACTGATCGCATCATTTCCGCTATGGAAATCAGAGAGAGAGAGAGAGTGAGTGATTGATGATGACCGTTGACAATGATCATCAGCATCGAGATATTCAGTGCAAATCAACAGCGAGCCATAAAGTCAAGATTACCATAATTAGGTGTCACTTGAACACGGGGGAACGCAGGGGTCGGAAAGTCCTTGTTGCTGGTAGCGGCTGACTTTATTTGTAGTCGCTTTAAAGCTTTCGCTAACTGTACTGTTATAATGCATTCATTGAAGAGTTATCTTTATCGTGATAAGAATGTTGCGGAATACTTAGGCCTAATCGTGATAGCTACGAATTTTGCGGAATACTTCGGTCTATAATCATGATGACCTTAATCATGCTGAGAGTGTTATGGAATACTTAGGCCTAATCATAATCAGTTACCTTTATCATGCTAAGAATGTTATGGAACACTTAGGCCTAATCATGATGACCAGTTACCTTTATCATGCTAAGAATGTTATGGAACACTTAAGCCTAATCATGATAACCAGTTACGTTTATCATGCTAAAAATGTTACGGAATACTTAGGCCTAATCATGATAACCAGTTACGTTTATCATGCTAAAAATGTTACGGAATACTTAGGCCTACTCATGATAACCAGTTACCTTTATCATGCAAAGGATGTTATGGAATACTTAGGCCTAATCATGATGACCCGTTACCTTAATCATGCTGAGAGTGTTATGGAATACTTAGGCCTAATCATGATAACCAGTTACCTTTATCATGCTAAGAATGTTACGGAATACTTAGGCCTAATCATGATGACCAGTTGCCCCGATCATGCTAAGAATGTTACGGAATACTTAGACCTAATCATGATGACCCGTTACCCTGATCATGCTAAGAATGTTGCGGAATACTCAGGCCACATACACACACACACAATATATATATATATATATATATATATATATATATATATATATATATATATATATATATATATATATATATATATATATATATATATAAACTTTGCTAAGCTTGCGCCACATCACTGGAAGAAAGATGATGTTTGTCAATTTCCCACCGGGACCAAAGTCTCCCCCACAAATAAAAAACCTATGAGAAAACTGTGAATATAAGGCTTCGTTGTGGCTATTCGAAATATACATTACTCTGTATCTCATTATTCTGTAACTCCGCCATTGGTATAATGTGTCACAGAAATTCCTGATCTGCTGATATGCCGGTGACCAAGTGTTGGTAATTTAAGTGTTTATTGGCTGCAGAATAATCCTAAAAGCGCTTTCAGTACCGCGTAAATACTGTTGCTTTTAGACAGATAGATTGATAGATAGGTAGAATTTAGGTCAAAGGCCAAGCGCTGGGGCCTATGAAGTCATTCAGCGCTGAAAGGGAAACTAATATTAAGGTTTGAAAGGTGTAACAGGAGGAAAATCCAAAGTTTCTTCAGCGCAGTTGAGTTTTCTGTACAGCGTATAATAATTAAGGCCACCGAAAATAGATCTATCTTTCGGTGGTCTCGGTATAATGCTGCATGAGTCGCGGCCCATGATGAAACGTTAATTACGGCCTACCCTATATCGTTGCCAGAAGAACGATTATGGCTAACTTTGACCTTAAATAAAATAAAAACTACTCAGGCTAGTGGGCTGCAATTTGGTATGCTTGATGACTGGACGGTGGATGAACAACATACCAATTTGCAGGCCTATAGCCTCAGTAGTCTTTAAGATCTGAGGGCGGACAGAAAAAGTGTGGACGGACAGACAAAGCCGGCACAATAGTTTTCTTTTCAGAAAACTAATAATCATAACTACCCCCTTTTTGGTGTTTCCTGTGTAGCCCGCTAAATGCACTTCTCGATTTTTCGTTTTGTTTGTCGTAAATATCTCGGTAAAGTAAGAGAAAATTACGTACTAGTCCCTTAAGTTTTTAAATTTGAGCTGGTGGCACCCTTTTAATGATAATTTTATCTTTCTTGTCCTTTTTCATATTTATTTTCAGTCTTATCATTCTTCACTTCTGGCATTTTAATCTTGTTAATTTTAGAAAATACTGTTTAATTCATATTAATTACTGTAAAACTTATAAAACAGTGTTTTCTTTACCCTTCATGTGATCTTATTCTCTCGGAGGTTGATTTCAGAAAGGGAAACTCAAAAGTTAACGATGATAATGAATTAATGGAAGACTTCAATGGCTGAGATTACTAAGCTAGCTGATTATCACGTGCAAATAAATCCTAAAAGGTTGAGGAATGACTAAATATTTCATTCTATTTATCCTTTTTCACTTCTTTGACCCGTGTTAAGGCTACAGCTTTACATGAAAACGTGATTTATGAAGATAAAAACGTTTCGAAAATCAAGTTACCCATTTTATTCCGTTTTCTCTACTCCAACTGATCTCCGTTTTCTTTTTATGAAGCATTAGATGCTGTTTATATTATATATATGTAATCTTAAGCGTTACCTACATTTTGTTGCATGTGAAAGCTTAAAGAAATTAAATTTATGGTCTTTAAAGGCTGCATAGCTTAATTTAAGGGGACCACCTCAATTGGGAGGCCTGAAATACGACAATTTTGAGGTCGGTGGGCGAAATCGAGTTTTACTCATTGCTGGTAACATTGATGTGTTTCACAGCCAGACGTAAAATATTCGTGCTGTAGCTGACCTGTAAGTGGGTCAAAAATGATTTTTTGTGTAAGTATCCGCAATGAAAATATCACGAAAAATACGATGTTTTGATATCCTTTCGTTCCGTTGCGTTTTACATAAATTTTCCATGGGTAATCATATTTGTTGTACGACATTTTTCCCATCTACGATTTCTGAAGCGGAGAGGCAGCAGTGTTGCCAAACCCGCGGTTTACCCGCACAATTGGGCTACTTTTGAACTGCTTGCCGCGGCCTATGAAATGGTGCCACTAATTACCTAAAATTGGGCTACTTTGGTGACACAAAACCGGGGCATCACTAAATCCGTTTTATAGGCCTTTACAAATGTAATTCATATTTATTGTAACGGAAAGACGTATATTGAATCAACCTCTATTTTGGATTTTAATAAATACTGTTTCAAGCATAATAATGAAATATTACAGTTATTTTTCGCTTTACCAGTTGGTTGATCAGACTGTCGCCGTCTAGACACTAAACAGGAATTGAGGCGTTAAGGGTAATTCATTTCGAAATATGAGTCACTGGTCAGATTCATTTTTCCCATTCAGTGAGAAGGTTAACTGCGTTAAAATGCCAAATTTTAGTGTTTATAAGAAACATTATAATCCTAAATGGGAGAGTGAGGAACTCTTGAAAGATTGGGTTAAAAGTGTTCCTGGAGATGAAACAAACGCACAAAGTCGTTTTTGCAATGCTGTCATAAGAGCTCACCATTCAGATTTAATGAAACATGCTAATAATGGGACTCATAAATCATATGTAAAAGCAAGAGAAAGCAATGTTACGAAGGTTTTGGTCAGTATTTCATCCCAGCAAACCAAGCAGACTGACATCAACCAAAAAAGGCTGAGTCAGACAAAATACCTAATTCTGAAAAATCTGTGGCTATGAGAAATAATTCAGCAATTGTATATAATTCACTGCTTGATGGAACCGGTCAAGCTGGTGTAAATAATTTGTGCGGTATTTTAGGCTTAGATGCTATGGCGCAAAGTACTTATGAAAGACATAAAACTTATATTCAATCACTTGGTAAAAGTAAATATGAGAAATTTAAGAAAAAAGTTGATAAGTGTATTTTGAGTTACTATAAGAAATCAGGAATTTTGCCAGACGCAGATGGAATTCTTGATGTGGAAGTAACTTTTGATGGCACATGGATGACCCGGCGTCATTCTTCATTCTTGATGCCGAAATTCTTTCGAAATACTGTAACTACTGTGACGGTACCCTAATAGGAAAAAAATTGCCCAAAGAGGAATATGACAAAGAAGTACAAGCCCACAGAAACAGTGGAAAATGTACAAAAACCTTTTATGAAAAAACCAGGTCAAATGGAAGCTGAGGCAGTAAAAATAATATGGGGCCGGTCTCTGGAGAGAAAGATGAGATTTACAGTGTTTGTGGGGGATGGGGACTCGAGCGCCTACAAATCTGTTGTAGAAATGAATGAGGGGAATGGACCGTATGGCAAAGATCACCCAGTCATCAAAGAAGAATGTATAAACCATTTTTCAAAAAGACTTGATAAGAGGCTCCGAAATCTTAGAGAAAGATGTGTGAAGAAGTGTATAACGAAGACTAGGAAACCTAGATTTCATAAGTACTTGGGTGGAAGAGGTATACTGAGTGACCCCACAATTCGTCGCTTAGTTAGGTACATGAGGGCTGCCATAAGAAGAGCACGCAAATATAAAAAAGATGAAATAAATAGACTCCGGAACGACATTCTGGCGACTTTACACCACGTCACCAGCACGGATGAAAACCCGACCCACTTCTTGTGCCCAGAAGGGGAAACCAGTTGGTGCTTTTATAAGAAAGACATAGCTAAAGGTATACAGCCACGATCCCACAGTCTAATGAAAGTGAAAATTAATGTGCCTGAAGACGTGAAAGGGCATATAAAAGATGTATACGACAGCCTCACTTCAGATGAGTTGTTGCTCAAATGCATCAAAGGAAGGACGCAGAACGCCGACGAATCTTTCAACGCGAAAATTTGGGCAAAATGCCCAAAGAACAAATTTCAGGGACTGAAAAGATGCATCGCAGGCTATGAAATCGCCGCAGTGGAGCATAATGTCGGCTGTGAAGAGAGCAGCCTAGTAGAGAATATAATGGGGTCATCTCCGGGTAACATAAGTTCTCTTTTTTCATATGCTAATAAACTGTACATTCAAAATATATATTGTTCATATTGTCAATAAGATTTCTTCATATCTTTGCAAGTACACACATATAATATACACACTCCAACACACCCATATATAAATACAAACGCTCATCCCTAGGAGAGCTGTTAATCAGCTCAGTGGTCTGGTAAAACTAAGGTATACTTAACTTTTTTATCCCCAATAATAATAATAATATTTTTTCTTATTTTTCCAGGCAGAGCAGTAGGCTGCAAAGACGCCAGAAGGAAAAGAAGTAGCTCTCCAGCCCCATCTAAAAAAAGAACGAAAAGACTACAGTTAGCAAGGGACCCAGGATATGAAGCAGGCAGCTTCTAAAAACCTGGCGACAATGAGTGGGGTGGTGCCTCATGATACCCACCCCCTTGGGGGGTTTAATATCACTTTCTTAAATCCGAGTTCAATTCCCGCGGCCGGCTGATGAAGAGTTAGAGGAATTTATATCTGGTGATAGAAATTCATTCCTCGCTATAATGTGGTTCGGATTCCACAATAAGCTGTAGGTCCCGTTGCTAAGTAACCAATTGGTTCTTAGCCACGTAAAATAAGTCTAATCCTTCGGGCCAGCCCTAGGAGAGCTGTTAATCAGCTCAGTGGTCTGGTAAAACTAAGATATACTTAACTTAACTTTTAAAGTGGGGGGACCAGATACCATAGAAGTATGCCGTTAGAATAAGAAAATCAAGCTTAGGTAAATTTTTATATTGATGCCCATGCAGTTTTCACTGAGAATTTCATGACGCAAACTCTAACACGCGATATCTCAAAACTGTTTTTCAGTATATGGGTCGCTTTAAAACCCTAAGGCTTTTTTATTTGTTGCCCGATTTTCAAAATTCAAATACCATTGAAATCCTTGATAAATTCTACATCGAAAGAATTGGAAGAATTTTCAAATTATTCCAATTTCTATTTTTTATGAATTTTTGAATTAAGTAATAAAATAAACTAATTTTTTTAATCGATTTTTTTTTTATCTTTCTCAATTCATCGGATAGAGCAACTCTTTGTGAGTGTTAATTGCTTTAGTTATTAAAATGTAGTTAAAAACTAAGGAAGCCTTAGGGTTTTAAAGCAATGCATCTAAAAATCGGGAAAAAATTAATATAAAAAAAACGAATGGATAGAAATTTATGAAACTTTTTGTAGTAACTTTCCATTAGGTGACTTATAAATGGGTAGCAAAACATAATTGCTCCAGGCAATATTTCGATACCCTCCCCCCCAACTGAGGTGGTCACCTTAAGTTAACTGAATTGTATATATACACTGAATATGTCACTTTACATTCAAACGCATTTGCACAAACGGGAATCAAACATTCCCACCCTGACTTATGGTTCAATTTTTCATTCACAATTTCCAAAGCAAGTCATCACGAAACAATCACCGAATATGAATACATTTGATAATTTCGACACTTACAATACAGACCAACTCACCTTTTTATTTTGGAGCGTTTCTACATCGTAAACTGATGTATACCTATGTATACCCCCGATATCATGTCGTGAAAATTTAAGTTGTTTTAGTTAGTTTATCCCAGTGGTTCTCAACCTTTTTTTATTATCAAGCCCACTCTAAGAGTTGGTCCTTCCCTCCACGCCCCCCCTTGCATCTATGAGTAAAAGTGTACCTTAGTTTTACCAGCCCACTGAGCTGATTAACAGCTCTCCTAGGGCTGGCCCGAAGGATTAGACTTGTTTAATGTGGCTAAGAACCAATTGGTTACTTAGCAACGGGACCTACAGCTTATTGTGGAATCCGACCCGCATCTATGAGTAAAATTCCCTCCCAGATTTAAAGGCAAATAAAAAAAAAAGAGAGAGAGAAAGAGAAGGGGTGATTTAGCGAGATACTTGACAATGCTTCTTAGCGACTTTTGTTAAGAGAAAAACTTATATAATTAGAGAATTTTTAATACTTCCCTAGGGATTGCCCCCCTTGGAAATTGCTGACGCCCCCCTAGGGGGCGCACCCCCAGGTTGAGAACCTTGCAGGCCTATTCCTAATCTGGTATTTTATGCAAAAAGTACAGTCCCTCTTGAATTAATGCCGTTGACATGAGAATATTATTCTTCATTTTACTTGAAATTTTACCACAATGATTACAAAAAAAATACTTCCCCTAAATTGCCATTACCGAAGTTATGGAAAGGCATATAGAATTTAGGCCAAAGGCCAAGCGCTGGAACCTGTGAGGTCATTCAGCGCTGATAGGAAAATTTAGAGCAGAAAGGTTTAAAAGGTGTAACAGGAGGAAAACCTCTCAGTTGCACTATGAAACAATCATTAGGAATAGCTGGACAGCGAGACGGAAGAAAGAGCACATGAACGGAGGTACAGTAAAAGGAATGAAAGAGGTTGCAGCTTGGAGCCGAAGGGACTCTGCAGAGAACCTTAAGTAATGCCTAAAAGTCACACTTTAGTCATGACCTTAGTGAAGAAAGTCTCATAACGAGCACTTGAATTTTTCTGTTCACTTCACCCCCTTAGACGCCCCACCTAACCTAACCTTGGGTGCCAGGGCTTAACTATCGGGGAGGGGGCTCTGCCCCCTGGACCCCCACCTAGCCTAAGGTGCATTTAATTATAATGGGGTTGCAACCTAACCAATCCATAACTAGCCTAGAGTGTTAGCTCCTCGCCTGGGCCACCCCTAACATAACCCAGGTTACCTTAGTGCATGTCACTTTAGAAGCCTTCAATATATCTTACTTTAATCACAATCAGAACTTGCAGAAGTACCATGGACATGTTAGAATGCATCCTTGTATTGCACTCTTTTAGTAATTTCCCCCCTCTTCAAAAACCCCAGTTTCTCACTGTGGACCCCTTAATTGAGTAAAATCTTACTTAAAACAAACTATTATCATTTTCTGCAATTAAAATATAATTTTCCAAACCATTATCGTAATTTGGACTTAGGATATAATTTTCCAATGTTTTAATGTGTGCTTTGAACATTTCTAAACGTTCGTTTTCTTAGCCCACAACCTGACCAACCACACCAAAACTGACCTAGCTTACAGTACCAGGTCCTTACCACAGTGCATGATGTTAGTTTAAAAACATTCCATAACCTTAACTTCATCTGAATGAGAAATATCAGAGGGGTTAATATCCTTGTATTTCAATAGTTATGTGTTTTCCTCCATCCAAAAAACTCCACTTTTCTACCATGGTCCCCGGATTGTAAGATATAGGCCTAAGGATCAGGTCTAATATCTCTTTTATTAGCTAATGAAAATATTGTCAGCAACGTCCAAAGCACACATTAAAACAGGGAAATGATACCCTTAAGTAAAAAATGCGATAATTTAAAGTAACATAATACCAATAATGGTGGGATACGAGAGGAGGGCCAGTATCTCTTCGACTAGGCCTATCCTCTTCATTTGCAAACCAAATAAGCGCAAGAAACATTTAGAACACACTAAAACAAAGGAACACTATATGTTCAACTCCTAAATACGATTATGGTTTAAAGTTATCATTTACCAAACTACCAAACGTTCAATAAACTCTCCTTAATCAGATTCAAAACTTGAAGAACTAGTTTATAGATTTATCGTGGCGGTCCTAGGATACCTCCTTGTAGGATGTAAGAGGTTCCAGTGTCTTCAAACTATTCAGTTTTCCCAAAACGAATATAAGAAACGTCAAAAAAAAATGATGGGGCACGAGTTTCATCGTTCCTACCACCCGAACTATGAGCTGAAGCTAATTTAATTAATTAATTAAAATTTTATTTAAAGCAACGCGTGCCAATCCTGTATGATTGCTGCTTACTGCTTTGGACTTTATGAATGAAAAATTAAACCACCATCAATGAAGACGTCAATGTCAAATCGCGTTTATGCAAATACCTTTGAATGGTACACTGACATATTCGTTGTACATATACTTTTACCGGTGCTCAAAAACGACGAAAAATTTTGAAAAAAAGTCGATCTTTAGTGAATCTCCCATCGAGTACTTCGCTGTCATGGCAACTCATTCCCGAAGTTTCATAGTAACATATTGATTCTAACTATGTTTCTACATTATTTTGCTAAAAAAAATGTCATTATTTTTACCATCACACTTTTATTTCTATATTATTAGGTTATATACTGTATAATATACATATGCAAGGAATTATATACAGTATATATACATATATATATATATATATATATATATATATATATATATATATATATATATATATATATATATATATATATAAAAATGTAACAATTCGCCTACTGTGAACGGATTAGTGGTGGAATTGAGCAGGACAAGGAGCAGTTTGAAAGGAAGGAAGTGTCGCCGCCGCTTCTCGGGCCATTATTTATATATTAGCGTGTTCTATACACTTCAAGTGTTTGTGCAATGTCTAGGAAGAAAGGCTATATAAAAAGGAAGGCTGAAAATGTTGAGAAAGCAATTGAAACGAAGAGAAGAAAATCTGAAGAGAGACGAAGAGCGGGAGCCATTTCACCACCACCTGATTCTCCTGTACTGCCCACCAGCCATCATGACTCATGAGCCACGCGGCCCATGCTCCATCAACACCTTCCTCCACCACCGGTGCTCCAACACAAACCCCCACCAGTGCTCCAACACGAACCCCCCCACCAGTGCTAGAAAATTAGGTACTCCGAAAGTAAAAAAAGAAGCCGCCGCTATCGAAAATCTGTTCATGAGAAGAAATAACTTAGTAGAAATTGCAAATAATGTAGCCTGTCCTGAGTGTTTTGAAAAAGTATTCAGTCAGTTATTGTGAAAAGACACATAGACACTACAGTAGAGTAAAAATGTTTTGTTTGAAGTGTAAATACATTGTTTTTGATAATAATGCTGAGTTATTGTCCTTTTAATCACTAGTTTCGTTAGTTTTCATCGGATTTCCAAAAATTTTTTTTCACTGTATTTGTCTTTAAAAGTTCTATAAGAACTATAGAATCAATCTTTGAAATTGTTACTCTTTCTTTATTTAACATTACATTATTTGCGTAGCGGATTTTTATTGCAAATTTAAACGCAAAAATAATAACATTAACTTTCTAGTGTACTCAATTTTTAAGATGCAGATTTTGAACACACTTTAGCTATTAAATTAAGATTTAGTTTAGCTTTTTATCTCTAATAGTTTTAAAAGCAGTAGCCGTTTTGGTGGATGCATACTAAAATACCTTTTTTCTTTTTTTTACTATTGCAGATTTTGCCTTCAGCAGCTACGAGAAGAATCCAGGTAGAAAGAGCGCCTTAAAATAAAATTTTCAGTTATATGCGTTTTTGTAACTCAAGTCAATTTTTGAACAGCAGCCCCTTAAGCAATTTCATAGTTCCAAAATGCTTTTAGGATAAAATTATATTGTAAATTTTTGGTAAATTTAAGTCAGCTTTGATCAAATTCGGCTTGTAATACTGTTAAAAATGTAAGATATTGTATATTCTGTCTAATAGAAGATCAAAAAAGTGCTTTGATAAAAGAAAACGGAGATCAGTTGAACTAGAGAAAACGTAATGATTTGGCTCACTTTAGATTTTTGGAATATTTTGCCAGACGATTTTACATGGGACAGTGGTCCTTAACCTTTCTATTACCACGCCCCCTCTAAGAGTTGGTCCTTCCCTCCACACCCCCCTTGCATCTATGAGTAAAATTCCCTCCCAGATTTAAAGTAAAATGGAAAAAAAAACGGGTAGAACTTAGTAGCTCCGCGGCGGTGACGGCCTGCTAACTTGACGGGTGTTTATATTCTTTTGGGAATGAATTAGTGAGATACTTGACGCTGCTTCTTAGCGATTCTTATTAAGAGAATAACGAATATAATTAGAGAATATTTTATTTATCCCAAGGGCTTGTTGCCCCCCCTGGAAATTGCTGACGTCCCCCCATGTTGAGACCCACTGAGTCGTAGGATGTAGCCCAAGTACAAGACAGATTGATGAAAAGGATAATTTTCCTACCTTTTAATGTGTGTTTTTCAAGCTTGCTTCGCTAGTACATGAGAATCTTTAGAGATAGCTGACCCCACCCTTATGTACTACAATTCGAGGGACCAAAGTGTGGAAAGTAGAGTTTTTTGGGTGAGGGGAAAGCACAAGAAGAGTGAGATACGAGGACCTTGAGCTCATTGATAGTATTAGTTCAGATTAAGGTAAGTTTATGAACGTTTTCAAGCTATTATCCTTCACTAGGTGAGTCAGAGACGTTCAAAGCACACATTAAATCATGGGAAAATATTTCAAGTCCGATGTGAAATAATAAAGGGTAAAATTGTACCATACAAAGTAGCTAGACTGAGTTCACGGCAATGACTCGGCATAAATAAATAATTTGCTCTAGGATGCAAGGGACCATTCCTTTAAAAAATACATCTAGAAATTGGTAAGCATTGTTTCTATATTCTCATAGTATATCTTCATGACAATTTACTGTATACTTTCACTTCCATACTGATTCTTAACCCTTAACCGTTTAATACGTATATATACTTAGCACGCCAATTTTCCCTTTGTCTAGAACGTAAATATATGGAGAGCTGAGGTTTTGACACTGGCGTTACGTTCGTATATATGAGAATCCTTTTTCGGAATTCTTCAAACAAATATTTTACCAATACTATCCGTAAATCGCTCTGTGAAAACATCTTTGGGAAAATGAAAAACTGAAATGCCACGATGCGAAATCTTTAGAAAACTTCATTTCTGTCCTCCTCCTCTCTTGCCCTCCAGGTCATAGGTCATGCATCAGTTCTGCCTTAAAATGGAAAACTGCAGTATCTGCAAAATTTTCGAAATTGGGATATGCCACCTATTGGGCTCGTGAAACACAAAATGCACAAGTTACTGCAGTTTCAGAATGATTCTTCAATGCTTTCCACGATTATTTGTGGTGGAGGGGGTCGTCAATCAGTATAGTAGGGCAAGGGAAAACTGCAGTATCTACCATTTTTCTCAGTTTTGTATTTTTGCAGATACTGTAGTCATCCATTTTAGGGCAGTGTTGTCGACACTCGAGTGTCTATAAGTCTTTCAAACACTGTAAGATCGCCAAGGTGTGGCAAGGACAAGAATACAGCGCTCCCAGATCTATTTTTTACTTTTGAATCTCACCACAGAGATTGATCTTTCTTGTTGCTTTACCTGAGATCTGTCATTTTCTTTACTTTGTTTCTCTAAAGAAACAGCGTTGAGTATTTTTTGGTTGTTCTCACTCATTTTACGTTTTTGATGTGCTTTTTGGAAGCAGTAATTCAAGTTTTTATAATGATGCTATATGTGTTTAATGCATTAACACTTGAAATTTGTGTGGGTGGTTCGGCAGAATTAGCTTTTCAAGCCAATTGATAAATGTCCATGTTCCATTTCAACAGTTATTTATTAAGTGAGTAGATTTTTCGGTGCCTCTACAGAGTATATAAACCGTTTATCTTTTAGGAGAAAACATAATTTAACATTAGTAACAGGGGCCCTATAGTTGTTTCTCTAAAACTGAGTATTTGAATACGTTGTAAACAATTTCCTTGGCCGGAGAGTGAAGACGTTGGCAGTGGGGGAGATCTGTTGCCATTGTTCTTTTTATATTGGTGTTGTCGTTTTTTGAGATTAAGCCAACCTTGTGCTGGCACGGGCTCTTGCTCATAGAGCAGCCCGTAATTGTTCGTTTCGATCGAGCTGTACTTTGAAATACCCAGTACCCTTGCTGACTGGGCACAGAGGCCAAAAATGATGCCATATCTCTTTGTTTTTATGGAAGTAAATTAGATATGTATAGAAAATATGTGAAGTAAAATATGATTTTTTATATTATTTTGAATCAGTAAATATGCTTTTATTAAAATATCCACCCCTAGTTTTCTTTTTTTTACAAGTTGCTTAAAATACAAAAACAAAGTACACTGGCCAAAACTTTATACCTGTGTATATATAAGAAATATCATATTCATACCATCGGATCTGGAATACAAGGAATGCAATAGTAAGATATCTTAGTTTCTTAGATATACATTTCTGCATTTGATTTCCTTGTGTAAAGGATAAAGATTTTTCTTGATCAATGCTATATTCTTTTAAAAGTGACTTATTTGGTGATCTTTTAAGATATGTAGCTTTATGGGAATCTGGAAGTGTAAGTAAATCATACGTAAGCGTCAGACAAAGAGGATTTTATTTTTCCAAGAGTAACAAAGCATTCTCCATACACAAGAAAGTTTGTATGTTAACATTTAATAACATATTGACACAAAAGACAGCATATTTCCTAAAATCTCTCAGAATTCTTGAAGCGTATGATACTCCCTGAAGCAAGGTGCCACGCATAGGCCTACGCCACATTCTTTGCACATGTAATAGGTCTTCTGGTCTCGCTTCGGTCTCCTCGACGAGGTTGCGCAAACGTGGCACCTTCGTCGAGGCCTGTGGCTTCCCGCCGTTGCAGGGACCGGCGAAACAAAATGTCTTTCGACCAATCTTCTCTCTTGCACCTCGACGACACCGCGGTTAATAAGCGGTGGGTGTTCCGAAGGAAACCTCTCTACCAGCTGTTGAACGACCTCTTTGGAAAAAGTGGCCAGAGGTTGTTTTTTCCCGTTCTTCACCACGTACAGATAGTAAGCGTTCAAAACTGACATGTCCACCAGGCGGAAGAATAGTCTCACGTGCCACGGCGCTCTGTTCTGAATGCAGTCTACTGAACTGATCAACATACACTTATCTCTGTTGCTCCCTGCCTCGCAAGCTATGACATCCTGCTCGTTATGGAAACTGCCCTTTTTCATCATTGTACTGCATGCTCCTGTTCCATTATCTTTTAGAAACTGTAGCAGTCTCTGGTTGGAACAGCAATGATTAACATGAATAATGTGGTGTTTATGAAGATGAGGAGTCACAAATGT
Organism: Macrobrachium rosenbergii; assembly: GCF_040412425.1. NCBI lineage: Eukaryota > Metazoa > Arthropoda > Malacostraca > Decapoda > Palaemonidae > Macrobrachium > Macrobrachium rosenbergii. Next base: position 116,781,675 of record NC_089752.1, read on the forward strand.
CTTAACCACAGACCCAAACACCCCCAGTTCCTCATCAATGGGGATATCAGTGTCTTTCCCAGTATAAATCATGAAGTCGGTCATATAATTACTCTGGACATCCGAGAAGATGTAGATTTTCACACCGAAAGATTGCTGCTTATCGAAAGCTTCCCTGCACGTCATGAAGCTGTCATCTACGCGCACGTGTTGATAAGGTCTGAATTTCTCTTGAAATTTCCTTCGTAAATGTTCGAGGACGGGTCGAACTTTCCTCAGATTGTCGAGCTTTGTCGCCGCACTTCGGTTGCCACCGAAATGCAGAAGACGTAAAAGTTGGAAGAACCTCTTTCGAGACATGAGTTGCCTCGCTCCCTGCGTCTCGAAGGGTTCGACAGTTGTCCAGTAGTCCTCCATTCGATGCATTTCCACGTGACACGTGAACATGATCACGCAGAGGAAACGCATCACTTCGTCCCGCGTCACTTCAGAATACTCCAAGACGTATCTCGGGGCGTCTTCGCCTCTCGTTTCCAACAAAATGCGTCGATGTCTGTTTGTTTCTCGCACTATCAAGTCTAAGAGTTCGGTGTCAAAAAATTCCAAGAAGTACTCGTATTCACACGAACTGTCCCTGACGCCACATTTCTCAGTCATTCCAGCACCGCTCTCATCAAAATCAAACGACCGCGCTTCGAAGGTAGTACTACCACCGGTATAAACATCTTCATCATCATCATCATCATCATCACCTCGGCCTATCGGCATTCGGTATCTAATTCCGCACCTCTTCCTCTTTCTTCCTGCGCCCTTGCTCGTGCTTGGTACGGGTTCTTCGTCTTCTGTGGACTCTAGATCATCAGAACTCGTCTCACAGTCTTCTAAATCTGAAACATTTTCGTCGTGGGGAAACGAATCCAAATAGGCGAAGTTCTCGACCATGACCGCCACCCGCTGTACATGCGGGCGGTCTAGACCAAGGTCTACAGATTGGTCCAGACGAATTTGTCCCCGGGTGACCTTACGCTGCGACATCTTGATAGACACTGGATCACTGAGTGAACTGAGTCTTGGAAGGTAAAAGAGAGAGCGTAAATTACGGGCCTTTTAACCCTTCGGACGCGTGTGACTGTAATGACTAACAATTCCCTTCTTTAGGTCTTGCATGGTCTATATAGTCTTTCATGCACTCAAGAATCGTCTCATTGTTATGATTAAAAGTTTTGTCGTGTTAAAGCTTGCTCAAGTGAAATTTAAAAAAAAAAAATGTTATCGATTTAAAGATTAATATCGAAACAACTGATTTCACACGTTTTCAGTAAAAGCCTAATTCATTTTCATAAAAACAAAGAGATATGGCATCATTTTTGGCCTGCCCTGCCATAGCGGAACAAATATCCATCGTCAAACATATTTAAATACTTCATTTTAAAGAAACAATGGGGGCCCTGTAATTAATGGTAAATTATTTTCTTATCTTAAATGATGAATAGTTTATTCAACCCTCAGAGAAATTGCAAGATTACAGTCACGTGATTAATAAATAACTGCTAAAATGGAACATGGACAATAAGCAATTGGCTATTCCTGCCAAACCACCACGACATTTTAAGTGATAATGCATTAAACACGTCATGGTATCATTATAGGAACTATGATGATTATTTTCAAGAAGCACAATGAAAGAAAAATCGTTAAGAACAAACAGAACTTACTCGTCGAGGCTGTTTCTTTGAAAGCGCAGTACAGTCAATGACAGACCTCAGGGAAGGCCATAAACGAGGGATTAACCTCGAGGGTGGGGCGAATAAGGAATTCCCGTGCTGAAAAAATCTCATTGTAAGGGCTTAAAAACACATTTGACTTAAGATACCTCCCTCTGGACCTTAAATTCTTACATAAAAAGAGATTTAAAATTTCTGAGCAGTGTTGACACGCCAATCTGAAGGTTTCCGCGACACGTGGGTGGTACAGAGCATTTAAAAAGTAAGATTTCACTTTTCTGGCTTCATCTCGGCTGCGTTTTCCCTGTAATCATTCTTTATCGAATTGTGAGTCCCTTCGGAATTCAATTGTACTTATTTCTGAAGAGCTCCACGTGTAAATAAACCCTTAGAGTTTATTCCTCTGGGTCTCAAGGCCAGGTAGGATTTCAATATCATTATTATTCCCCGGCTCGCTTAGACCAAACGCCTATTTTTAAAGAACACTCGCTCAAGACAAAAAATAAAAAAAAAACTTCCACTCTCACGCCAAGGTAAGTTGTTTAAAAACGTTTTAAAATACTTCATTTTTTTTTTAAAACAGCAAGGAGGTCCTGTAACTGATGTTTTTTTTGCAAGGGCCCAGCTGATGCGACAGCCGGAAATGTCTGTGCACCCGTCGAATTTGCAAATGTGCAAAAAAGGAAATTGAGAAGATGCAATAATCAACTGCAAAAGTGAAACTTAGATAATGAAATAAAAAAAAATATTCCTTAACACCCGCATAAAACTTGGCTATTTTTGTATGTGTATATGCACTCAAACACATTGTCATCATTTTTATTATTAAAAGCACTACTGTGAAAGAGAATAAGAAGCCAAAATATCCTGGACGACATTTTTTCAAGAAAGTGAAATTCAGTAAATGGCAAAATTCATAAACAGTAAGTTAACATAAGGGAAAGATTTAAAAGGCTTCATAGATCTGGCTACACTGCTTGTGTTACCGGTGTCCGCCCTGACGATCTTTGAGTCTCTCTCTCTCTCTCTCTCTCTCTCTCTCTCTCTCTCTCTCTCTCTCTCTCTCTCTCTCTCTGATATTATGGTTCCCTGCAGTACTGATATCAATAAATCCAAAGACTAATTGTAGGATTTTTAAACATAAAAGACGAAACAAAGGAGATATGATTGAAATCTATTTTTAACTTACTCTTGTAACCGCCGACGCTTGCAACACTGCCACTCTACAGTTACAGACTAGGCCTACAGTTATTTTAATCACGAATTCTTAATTATTTTTATTGTGCCTAAAAGAGAACTTCTCTCTGATCATAAAATGTTTTACCGCGGAACTGTCATACAAGAGAAGGCCCCTTTCGGAATAGAAACCGGATTTTTGGGGTGGGGGTTTGCGTAGGAATTAGAATATGATTTAGGCCAAAGGCCTAGCACTGGTACCCATGAGGTCATTCAGAGCTGGAAGGGAAATTGAGAATAGAAAGGTTTGAAGGGTGTAACAGAAGGGAAACCTCGCAGTTGCACTATGAAATAATTTTAGAGAGGGTGGAAGGTCAGATGCAAGAGAGGGAATATGAACTGAGGTACAGAAAAAAAAAATATATATATATATATACAGTAACATAACCTTCATAACATGAACTGGGGAACTCCGGGTTAAAAAAAAAAAATACCCGGCACTGAGTTAAATTCTTTGTTCAAAAAAGTCTACAAACCTGTTTGGGAAGTTGTTCAGGCTAAGCGTTCGGTCAAGTCTTCCGTCAAAATATCAGACAAGTAAAAAATGAGCCGAAGCTTCTTCGGCGCAATCGAGTTTTCTGTACAGCCTCTACAGCGTATAATCAAGGCCACCGAAAATAGATCTGTCTTTCAGTGGTCTCGGTATAATGCTGTACGAGCCGCGGTCCATGAAACTTTAACTACGGCCCGGTGGTGGCCTGTCCTACATCGTTGCCAGAAGTACGATTATGGCTAACTTAAACCTTAAATAAAGTAAAAATTACTGAGGCCAGAGGGCTGCAATTTGGTGTTTGATAATTGGAGGGTGGATGATCAACGTACCAACTTGCAGCCCTGTAGCCTCAATAGTTTTTAAGATCTGAGGGTTGACAGAATAAAATGCGGACAGTGCACCACGTAACGTGCAACGATGGTACTAACCTCATACGGCGCCTGCATAACTTTACAATGACTTAGAATGTCTGAATAACAACAGGTTCGTTATACCAGGTTATTCGTTGAATCCAGGTAAATAAAATCACAGGAAAAAAGTCAGAAAAATAGTCACAGGAAAAAAGTCACAATAATCTCTCCGCCATAGTGACCCCCAGGGGTTTTAACCCGCTATGCATCCACCTTTGCGGCGTGTTTAGTGCAACCCCGTTGGGGATTTCCGTATCAACGTAAACAAAAGACTGTACATATCAAAAAGATGACCCCCACGAAATATTGTGAATTTTTCCCATTTGACTTTATTACCTTCCGCCATAAATTAATGCGACTTTTTTCTAGCCAAAATTATGACTTTTTTTCCTGTGACTTCATTACCGGCCACCTATTCGTCACCCGTTGTGATGAAAATGGGTTTGCTATAATTGCATTGTCCTACTTAAAATGTAAGAAAAATATAAACTTAACCAATTTACACCGTTATGTTACTAATTTACTTCTTCACTGTCAGTGACACAGAAGAAATTCTTACTTCTGGTAAATATTCGCGTTAGCGTTTTTCCTGTGAAATGATTTCCATGAACATAATGATCTTGTATACTAGTGAAAAATTTCTTAATAAACATATATCTGAATGGTGGTATATAAGGACTTGATACACAAATATGCCATAAAAATGTATATTGCACAGTGCATACACCGTGCTGTGACACGAACCTTGAATATATTAATACGCGTCATAAATATATGCCACTGTAATATAAGGTACATAAAAGGTACACAAACTCCTGAGCACATATGGAATGAATTTTCGTGCTCTGACAGTTTCGTTACCTGGTCGCGATGAAAAACAAAACAAAAACAAAAATAATTCATTTATAATACCAAATCAAAACAAATCCCAAAACATACCTTTGCTGTCATAGTTCATAAAGTGGTAAAGTCATCAGTATAGGACGGGTTGGTCCTGGACGGGTCAAAATAAATCGCCTGACCTCTGAAAGGGCCTCATGCCTTATCCCAAAAGCTATGATTGTGCTGCGCAAAGTTCTTCCTCCTGGAAAAATGGTCAGATGTAAGAAATTTTCTCAAGATTAAATTTACTCAATTTGAATACCAAATATTAAGTATAATGGAAAATGACGCTCTAGCGATAAGGATACCGTGTGATCGACTGATAATGACGCAATATTTGTGGACAAATAAATATGTGAAAATCTTGTTTTGTATCATCAATTCTTTCTCATCACGGGTATCAACGCTACCGATACTTCGGTATCTATACAGCCGTCACTAATAATTAGTGGCGGCCGTACAGATACCGAAGTATCGGTGGTGACTCACTATAGAAGTATCGGTGGTGACTCACTATAGAACGAAAAAGTGATCTCTAGTTTTTTTTTTTTCCTTTTAATTTAAGGCGAAAAGCATTCGAGGAAGGAAGGGGGTTAGGGAGAAAGGTTAGGGGACAGTTAGCTGATGCACACGATGCCAGTGCACTCTGATAAAGATATTAGTCTGATTTTCATTAAATAATCTAGAAAATACTAAAGAAAATGCTACACAACGGAGAGCGAGAGGTGGTGAATAATTCTAAAATTTGTCAATAGATGGCAGCACCGTTGCCCGCAGCGAGCTTACGCTCCTCCCACCAATGGAAGACAGTTACTTTGAAACACTCGCCGCGGCTATAAAAAATCGTCTCGTAAATAATAAAAACACAGAAATAAATGCCATGCATGTATCATTTTTGATCGTACAGTCTACATACCTCTCAAACCATTCTTTTTATCGAAACACTGGCTCTAGTTCTGAGGAAACTGGTTAAGTTTGAGCAGCACCTGACAGGAACGTTTGATTGTTTACCAAAAGTTCTTCCACCACCTGGTAGAAGACCAGGACGATGCCCAATGGTGTACATTTTCACGGAACAACGAATGCTCACATCTGTAACATGAGAAAAAAAGCATAGGGCATTTTTTTACTAAAGTTCGTGTCAAAATCCGAAATAACCTTTAATGGAACAATCTTCTTTTGAAACGAGAGAATTAATACGGTCAGTTATAAGATGATGAAATGGATGAGTCAAGACATTGTTTGCAGGTTTCACCCGCGGCTTGAAGATGGCTAGGGAGAAGGGTGGAATTTGTATATGAGAATATTGATAAACATAGATATTTTTTGTTCCATCTTTTTATTGGGCTTCTCTGAGGATCTAAGTCGAATTAGTAATTTTCATCTGAAGTCAAATGAAAAAAAGGGGTTCGTTCATCATTTGCTTTTATTTTCTATAGAAAATATAGACTTGCTGTGGTATGGTGTAGTCTTTCGTTGTATTGCGTATATTTTTGTTCATTCTGAAGAATATACAGTCATATTATTATAAACTAAAAGAGAACTTGAATTCATTTGGCATGTCAAACTTCATTTATTTATTTCTTACTTTTTAAAATGAAAGTTATTTTAAACTTAACACTTAATCGTTTACTTCCCCTTAATCTGTGACACATTGACTTGAAGCTTTGTCAACAACTAAAGAAAATTATATATGTGTGCGCGCGCATAGTTTAAAAAAATGGTGTATCTTTCATAAACACCATGGAATTAATGTATGCTTAAATAGTATGGCAGTCATAAAGTATAGAAAAGTTGATAATCTTACCGTAAACGGTGTTTCTTTATTATTTTCACATGAACCATGTGCTTTATGGTTCATGTGAAAATAATAAAAATAAAAAATGTGTACGTAAATATTTTAGCACAATAATAATCACGTACATTTCCTTAATCCTACTCGAAAAACCCGCAAGTTACCGTGCGGACGGATAAGTAGTTCACAACATTGACGACCGTTTTCGTTCTACCGACGCGTCCTGTGTTTGTTGTTAAGATTTATTCATCAATTGTGAACAAGATACGGGACTTGGAAAGCCATTTTGCATTTGAGGGCCAAGGGAAACTTTTCATCTTTCCCCCAATGTTAACAAAAAGATATTTTCTGTGAGCATTTTGGAGATATGCTTCAAAATCGGAGAGAGAGTGCGCTTCAGAATTCGATGTTCCTCATTTTGAAATGATGTATAATCATTACACACTGATATTTATCATATTTTTTAACCCTGGCGTAAAGAATAACTATCCTGCAGATTATTAAGTATGGAAGATATACATTAACTGAACTTATATGACGGCTATCGTGGAATCATTTTGGTTTGACAAACACACGTTTCCTCAGGGAGGTTGGGTCTCGCGCCATGTTTCATTTCGCAACGAGTGATGGCTGATAAAATATTTGTCAACCCGAATGGTACGATAAAATTATATTTGCTTTTGGTAAAGTCAAGTTAACTTTGATTAAATTCTGATTGTAATGCTATTAAAAATGTAAAATATTGTATATTTTCTTTAATAAAAGATAAAAAAAAGAAATGGCCACCGTTTCTTCGTGATATCAGCTAAGGACTTCTCGTAGTCAACACATGGAAATTCAAATGAAAAAAAGTAGGCGTTGTACTTTTTCAGTGGAAATTAATTTTGCCAACGACAGTTGCCTAAAATTGAAAATTAACTTGTATTTACGTATGAATTCATATATATACATACATATATATATATATATATATATATATATATATATATATATATATATATATAAAACTTGTTGATTGCCACGTATGCTTTTTACAACAAATATACAATCTGACAGCCAAGAAGCCTAAGTACCTAATTATCTTGCTGGTTTATATATTTTTATATGTTTCCTGGTGCAGGTGGATCTTATGACTCCACAATTATTACTTTTACTCGAAAATGGCCTTGTAAGATACCCAGGACATATAAAACACAAACAAAAAAGAAGTACACGGAGCGGAGGGCTCTTCACTAGGGAAGTGCGTGAAACACGTGGATATAAAAATAGTTATATTTGATAGCACACAAGGTCAAAAGGAAAATTAACTGAAAATACGGTAAATTACTGCCGTAGAAGTCCTCCCGAAGGGGGAGCTTAGGAATGCCAGGAACACGGACCAAGGATAATTCTGCTACAGGCGTCTTTCTGAAACGATATTTGGACCCACGTTACACATCTAATGCTGGAATTTGGGGATTGAATTACTCGGGGGTGCACTGAAGGCGCCAAGGACTCCCCGAGGCGTTACTTGTGACTCAGAGGAAAGAAGCTGTGAACACGTGGGCCTGGCTTGAACCAAGGAATATCAGGGAACACAAAGTTATAGGCCCAGAGATTAATAAATGCAAAAGGGCTAAGTAATCGTGACTAGCAACTCGTTTTGGGTACATTACCACATTTGTAGGGGCGCAGGGATGACGACGTCTTCTGCCGAGAAACACGTGTGGGAGCGTGGATAAATGGTAGCCTCCCTCTCCAAGGTATTTCTTCAAATCGTAGATTGGGGCGGAAAAGGGCGCCCTTGGGATGATGAAAAGGCCGCCGTTTAATGTCAGCTCACGTTTGGAAGACTTGCAATCCCCCTTGCAGTCTTCTAAGGCCACGTGGAATGGAACACGGGGCACACAGGGCAGCGATGGGATCCACGTGGCGGCGAGCGGAAGAGGAGGGCAGGGGCAACGGCCCGAGACTGGACTTGTTCTCGGCTTAAACTAGCGAGCGCGTGTGAGGGTGAGAGCTATTGTTGTATTGTATTAAGCCAACTCTTGTGTTGGCACGGGCCTTTCCCTTGTTTGGCCCGTAGGTGATCTGAAAATTTCAGAAGGTCATTTGTTATAGGAAATGTGAAAGAGATTTAGTAGTAGAGACAGTTGTGGATGGAGGAAGGATGATGGTTGTAGTGGGAGGGGGCCATCATGTCACGGATAGTAGTAGTTTGAAGATGTAAGGCCTTTGAAAAAAAAAAAAATAGAGAAACATTGCAGGTGGGGTTGTCCAACCCTTTAAACCCTAGAGTCCCTGCAGAGTATTCTTAGTGGTAGAGTAGTTTAGTTGGAATAAGACAGAGATGATGTGTATAGGGCCTTACGGTGAGGGGATGGGATGAGTTGAGGAGGATGATGGTGGTAGTTAAAGAGGGCCATCTTGGTTTGTTTGTAGTGGTAGTATGAAAGTACATGTTAAGTGAGTTGGTGGCCAGTGCCACTCTGAACACACTTAACATTACATTACTTAATTCAGCTGGAAAGTAGAAGGTGAGAAGTTTGAGTGTTCTCATTGCATTGTTCTATCTTGGTGGCGGTAAATTTACTAGCAGCTGGGCATGTGTGTCGATGTCCTCGACTATTGCCTTTGCAAGTGTTGCTGCTATTTTAGCTGCGTCTGGTGAGTTTACATCAGCTTGTACTTCGCCTCTGAGCAGTGCTGTCTCTCTGCATTCTAGCAGGTAGTGTAGGAGAGGCTGCTGTGTTTCTTCCTCACAGTGCTCACATGGTCTGACACTGGGGTTAACAATTTCCCAGCAGGCTTTGTATCCTAGCCTTAGTCTGTGAATACATACAGCTAGTTTTCTCGGTGTGTGCCTGTCTATGGGGGGAGGCACTAGGTCGGTTGCCCATTTGTACCATCTGGCAGTCGGGGAGTGATCTGTCCATGCCCGTAGGTCTTCCAGCATGTTTGCTTTCATGAGCGGTTTTATGGCATTTTTGATCTGTTGTAGTGCAGGTTGTATGTGGATCTGCACTCTGTCAATGTACCTTGTGCTCTTGGCTAGTTCATCCGCTTTATCATTGCCTGGAATTCCTATGTGACTCGGTATCCAGTTCATAGTGACTGGTCTTCCTCTTTCGCTGTGCTGGTAGAGCAGTGACTTGATCCCAGCCAGCAAGGCCTTGTTCTCTTTAATTCTAATTTGTTGCAAGGCCTGCATGGAGGATTTGGAGTCAGTGTGGATGATGACGGGTCCTTCCTCATTCTCCAGAGAGTACAGTAGTGCCTGTCTTATCGCTACTAATTCTGTCTGCATTGTTGAGGCACAGTTTGATGTTCTCCAGCATGCTTGGAAATTGTTTGAATATACTGCTGCTCCAGTAGTTTTATTTTCTTGATCCACAGTGCCGTCGGTGTAGTATGTTTGGGCCCCCAGGATTTCAGTGTTCCTGATAGACTCGTAGGCTGCTACTCTTAGTTCCTCTCTTGAGCAGTCTTCTTTTGCTCTGGGAAGGTGTGTGTAATGGAATTTTGCATAATCCTTTTTCCAGGGCGGGATATGTTGCACATCCTGCGCTGTGTCTGGTCTCATGTTCAGCATTGCCTCTGCCATATCTAACCTCTTGATGTTGTCACTTTGGTCTTTTCCGTAGGAGTTCGGGCTCCGAATCTCTGGATGTTTATTTAGTTCTCCTTTGTTCTGGTCTTGGAGATTGAGTCTCTCTCTGAGAGGAAGATTTTTGCCATTGTACTGGCATTTCTCTGTGCAATCCTATCTTCTACTTTTGGCATGTTAGTCTCAAGCCTGAGGTTGCACAGTCTTGTCCACATGGGTGCCCCAAGCATGAGTCTCATTGCCTTGTTCTGTATTACTTCCAGAGTTTCCTTTGTGCCTCTGTTAGCTTTACCAGGGCAGGGGCAGCATAGTCTATCAATGATCTGGTGCAGGCTATATAGTACGTTTTCTGTACTTGTTCATTTGCACCATCCTTCAAAGATGACATATATCTCATTGCTGCTGTTCTTGCTTCTGCTCTTTCCTTCAGGTATTTGATTTCGTTCTTGAAGGTTAGTTGCTGGTCTAGGATGATTCCCAGATACATGTACTTGTCCACCCACTCTAGCGGTTCAGCTCCTATTGTGAGTGGTTGGAGTGGTCTGTGTGCTTTTACTGCCATGGCCTTTGTCTTATTTATATTGATTTTGAGGCCTAGTTCCTCCGACTTTTTGCTGATTTCATTGAGGGCTCTTTGCATTCTAGGCACTCTGACAGGTCCTCTTGCGACTATGCACACATCGTCATAAATATGAAAATTTCTACGCCTTCGAAGCTGCAGTGAGGCTAGGTTCTCCATGAGAATATTGAATAGGAGAGGACTTAGTATTCCTCCCTGTGGTGTGCCATTTTCCAAGTCATGGAAGGTGGATATCACCCCTTGAATTTGACCCTCGCCTGTCTTCTTAGCACATAGTTTTTTGTCCAGGCTAGAAGGTGTCCTTGACTCCTTTCTTCATCAGTGAGTGGAGTACTGCTGCTGGACTGGCTAGCTCGAAGGCTTTTTCAAAGTCTATGAAGACTACTACAGCCTTTCCTTGATTTATGTAGCTGAGGACATCTGTCAGACACTCTGTAGTTCCAACTCCTTGTTGGTATGCATATAGCTGTTTGTGTAGAGGACCAATTTTGTATGTTATCCTGTTGAGCACCATTTTCTCTCAGTTTTTTCCATGCAGGAGACTAGTGCTATGGGTCTCGGGTTGTCTGGATCTTTAGGTTTTGGAATTGGCTTTGTGTCTTGTTGCCTCCAAGTCTGCGGTCTTGTGTGCTCTGCATGTGTTTTGTTCATGATCCTCAGGAAGGCGTTTTCTCCTGCAGGACCCATGTTACTTATCATTGTGTATGTTATCCTGTCTGCTCCTGGTGCTGTATCTTTGCCAGTTTTGTATACTGCCCTTAGTTCTTCTACTGTGTAAGGGGTGTCCGTGTCATCTGGTGTGAAGCAAGCCTCGTTAACTTCTTCCCATCTGATCGGTGCTAGCTGATCCTGTCGTCTTCTGGTTTCAGGAGAGAGATTGTTTGATTTTGTCCTGTTAGCAAAGGATGTTGCTAGTCTCTCTGCTTCTTCTAGAGGTTGAGGGTGAGTTGCTATCGCTGACTTCTTTTTCCGGCTACACTGTTCAGCCATTTCCATAGTTCTGAAAGGGATGTGTGCTCTGATAGTTTAGCACACCATTCCAGCCATTTTTCAATTCTTATTTCCTGAGCCTCTGATGGACGTCATTTTTGACTGTTTGTAGCAACTCTCTGTTTTCAGCTGTTGCTCTTCTTCTGTAGATCTTTGTGACTCTGTTTAATAGGGTTTTCAGCTGTCTTACCTCTTGGCAGTAGTACCAGGAGTCTTTGTAGCTGTAGTTCCTCTGAGCTGTCTTTATTGGCATTGCTTTATTTGCTGCATTATGTATGGCGTCAACTAGGTCTTTTTCTAGTTGGTCTATATCCTCTGGGGGCGTGTACTGTGCTGCCCATTCCTCAAGTGCTAGTCTGAAAATAACCCAGTTTGCCAAGTCTTGATTCCATCTTGGTGGAGGTGGCGGTATTGGAGGTAGTTGTTGCATTTCCAATTCTGTCATTGTTGCAAAGTGGTCGCTGACTAATGGGGATGCACTTGCCATCTTGTAAGGTGCCTGATTGTCGTTGTGGCAAATGTTAGATCTAATCTGCCTCCTCTTATATGTGTGGATTGCCCTGTGTTGAGCAGTGCGACTCCCTCAAATTCCTCCAGAGAGTAGGCTACGTGTTCCCCTGCCTGGTTAGTGATTGTCGGGGAAGATAGTAGGGGATGATGTGCGTTGAAGTCCCCACATATTATTGTAGGTGTGTCAGTTGCATGGGCGAAGAGCTGCGTCAGTTGTAGTTCTCCTGGGCTTTCTCTATTTATTTTCCTGTAGAGATTGTATATGTCTAGTCTCTGGTTTTGCAGAGTTATTCTAATTGCCATGCTCTCCACATTCTCTCCGCAGGGGATCGGATTGTGTATTCTTACTGCTGGGATTGTATTCTTGATGAGAATAGCCAGTCCCCTGTCGGTGCCTATGTCTGGAGTTGTGTCTGGAGTTGTATAAGCATTATACCCAGCTATTCTAAACTTGGTTCCTGTTTTTAGACGGGTTTCCTGAAGTAGGATGATGTCTACATTTTCTGTTTTGCAGACTGCAATAAGTGTAGCTGTTTTTTAGGCCTCACTCCATCAGCATTCCAGTTAATTATTTTCAGCATTGTTGTACGTTAGGGAGAAGCGCCTGGGGTCTCTTGGTGCAAAAGTGATGGAGTTATCATCTACCGTATTTGATGAAGATGATGAAGATGAGGGGAGAGGGGTGATGTTTTGGGGTTTAGTGGATGAGGAAGGTGTAGGATCATGGGGGGAGGTGGTAGGTTGGGATGAGGGTGTTGGGGAGGGATTTGTTGCAGCTGCGGGGCTGTCTCCTGCATAGCGGTAGAGGGGGAGGGGGACTTGGAATTACCCTTGAGAAGGCTTTTTAATAGTTCTTCTATCCCTGTTTTGATGGCTTCTATGTCCATGCCATTCTGGATGATGCTGGTGGAGAAGTTTGTAAGCTTCTCCTTTAGCTCGGCCGTTTTGAGCCACATTGTTCTCGGCAGAGGTTTTGGTGCTTGCCGTGTATTTGTAGCTGGTCTGGACGGTGTTCTTTTCCTGTTTCGGCTGAAATCTCTTCTGGACTCTTCCAGTTCTGCCCTCGTGTAGAACCTTTTACCTTTTACGGGGCTGGGGTTTGGGGAGGTTTCTTCCCCTAGATCTACTTCTTTGCCCTTCTGGTTCCTTTGGAAGAGCAGCCTTTACTATAGCCAGTCTTGCTGGGCAACCCCAGGCCATAGCGGTATGTTTGAGGTGGCAATTTGAGCACCTGGGTGTGGTTGGTTCTCCAGCTTTATGTTTGTTTATGCACTCTTCAGTCGGGTGCCTCTTGCTGCATACTGCACATATCTCTACCTGAGATATGCATTGAGCCTTGTGATGCCCAAATTTCTGACATTTGTAGCATCTGAGAGGTTCAGGGTAGTAGGTTTTTGTGGTATATTTTCCAAAAATTCCCAGGTCTATTTTCTCTGGGATTTTTCCTACGAAAGTTACCAGGATTGTTTTCGTCAGGCTGCCTTGCTTATTTTTCATTCTTTCCGCAGCAGTTACATATTCCAGTTCTGTTATTCGGCTTTCATGTAGTTCAAATGGGTAGCCGACAACAACTGCTTTTTTGATTCTGTCTTCTTCTTTCAGTTCTTTTAGGTTGATGGCCGAGGTGTTCCTTAGGATGGATAAGGCCCTTTGATCTCTTGTTGAGATTGTCCAGTGTCCCTGCTTATTGGGTCTTGCCAGCATTTTTAGGTTTTTATTCTTTCTTTCAAAGTCCGCTACAGCTCTGTAAGCCTCAGTGGGGTTACTTGCAAGGACCCTGAAGTAAGTTGGTTTTGGCTGGTTCTCATTCCTTGTTTGGTTGGTTCTAGTTGATGTTGGGTTGGTTTCCTCGTGTTCGCTGATCGTGATTCTTTTACCGTGCCTTTTGTTCTTTTTTAGACTGTGCTATTTGCCAGTCTTGGTTTCCATCTTCGTCCTGTTCATTAGTTCTTTTCCTACGTCCGTCTTCAGTTCCGGTTCCGGTTTCCATGGTGGTGGGGTTCGTTTGGGTATCCATTTCCAGAGTCATTCCAAGTCGTAAGAAGTGGGGAGGAGAGACAGACAGTGTGACTGGTCGGATTGTCCAACCCTTTAAGCCCTAAGGCCCCAGACAAAGTTATACTTGGAGTAGAAATATGAGTTAAAAAGAACCTGAAATTCAAATGTTATAATTATGAGGATGGGGAGGCCCTATCTATCCTATCAGTAGCTATGTACTGACTGCAGCAGTTGCAGCTGGGGATTCCCCTTACTGCTCTTGGAGCACTAAGACGACCCAGCAGTCAAGTCCTACAGTCAGGGGCTTTGAGGGTAATCAAACTCTTACACCAGTTTATTTTTAAAACTTACTCTTTCTCCGTCGTATTCCTATCCTATCTCTACACTTGGCTTATAGGCGCCAAGCCTAACGGTCCTGTGCCACTTGCCACAGACGGCGAGTGGGAAGATTTCTGACTCTTTATTCCTGCTTCAACTGGAGTTTTAAGACCACAACGGCTACCAGATGTTCCACAGGAGAGTCTAGTTAGTAGAAAAGTTAGTGTGTCAGTAATTTTATTCTTTCTTATAAAAAGAGCTGTAAGCCAGCCAAATATATAGGTTGAGCCTTCTGCAGAAGGCTCTGAAGACACCCTTCAGCGGCGTGCACAGCAGGAGCAGCAGCAGGGCAGCCCTTATAAGCAGTCAGCAGGGAAAAAGCAGTGCAGCGACAGCAGGCAGGTCCTGGGATGTCAGCAGGCAGCAGCAGCAGCAGCAGCAGCAGGTCAGCAGCAGTGGCAGCAGCAGCAGCAGCAGCAGAAGCAGGCAAGCAGGCAGGTCCTCAGGAAGCAGCAGAGCAGGAAGGTCTGGGAGGTGTTCTCTCAGTGGGAGCTGAGAGAGCACTGCCTGTGAGAGCTATCCTGGCCCTGACCTTTTATTGCTTCTGGACAGGGGTAGGGGGGGGGCGATGTCCTGACCCAGATCGCCGACCCGGATATCATAGAAAACGATTTTCTTTCCTGTACCAAAGAAAACAGTGCAAAGCCAGTTTACTGTCCCCAAACTATTATATTTTCTCTGAGCCCTTATTTCCCCCGACCTTCAAAGGTTCAAACCAACCCAAAGCAGGGAAGGAGAAGAGTTTCCTAGCTTATTTTGGCGCTACTTTTACAGCTCCTGGCAAGATAATATTCACACCTATAAACGGGTGCGAATATTGACAAAAGCAAAAATGAGCGAAGAAAACGTTCGACTTTATTCTATCTTTTACTTTGCTACAACCTTTACTCTACTTTATTTGTAAAACTCTGATGCCACACTAATCAATAACAAACTGAAGATTTACTTTAGGAGCAGAGTGCAATTTAGAATATACAATAAAAGGGTAAACTTGCTTGCAAATTAATTATTGCTCAAATACTTCCTAAGTACTGTTTCTACCCATTCTTTATTCGATTTACTTTACTGGGGTAATAAGGCGCTCAAAAGAAAATAAACAAAGAACACTTCAAAATTTCAAAATAACAACAACAAAATAAAACATACAAGGCAGAATTTAAAAGGAAACAAATGTAAACCCACTGATTCCTTAATGCTATCCTGGAATTACAGGCATGCTATTACTTGTGCCTTGAAGAGGCGGCATTCGTGACAATACACTGTAGGTATTAAATAATATCCCCTTTACCAAAATTGTAATAATAGAATTCAATTCTTCTTTTCAATCGACCTCCAATTGTTCACAAGCTCGACGAGCATAACTAATATTTCCCACGAACGCTAATCTGAAGGGGCAAGAACTTGACAGCTGTGAGGCAAAGAGATTATTCGCGGGTTTTAACTCGCCAACTTAAATGACGCTAAATTTTTACGTCTGCAGCTTACAACTCGGGTGTAAGCTAAAAAAAATAGACTACTCGACTTATGAATGGGAGGATAAACAAATGAAGGGGAAAATGGACAAGGATAACATTCTCCACATGGATAATTAAAAAAAAAATGTAAATAAAAATAAAGGAAACTACACAGAACAACAACGAAGGATATTACTTCATACTAAAGGCGGGCACTTGACCATGTGATTAAAAAGGGCAACGTTAAAATTGTAAGGGCAGGAGTCTTGTGACTCAAGATTCGTAAAAAAAAGAAAAGATTAAATGCAAAAGTAAATAATATACGTAGAAAATAAAGGATAACAGAGTGAGGTATTTAGGATTTACTTCTGTATCTAACTTCCGTCGCCAACAGACGACGGTCAGAGCTAACTCTCAGCCCAAGGGCGGGGAAAGAAACCCAAAGGGCGCGACCCCTTCAGGAAGAGTTGACACGCCTGCCTTGTGCCAAAGGACGGGCGTAAGGGCGTGCCACTTCCCACTCTGTCTCTCTTACTGCTTCAAAATAAAATTATTTATACATTTCAAAAGGGGATGATATCCCATATATTAACTGCCGCTTGCGTGGTAAGGGAAAGTGTGAGGGAAGATCGATAGAGAAGGATGAGGGATAGAAATTCCAAAGGAAAGGAAGAAGATAGCGGAAGGCCTTGGCATCCTCTCCTGGATGAAAGGTGCCAAGACGTTCAAAGATGAAGAAGGGGGCCCTATGCCAAGTTTGCACAGGGCCCAGAAGAGCTCGGGGCTCCTTGTGGACTACCTGCGATCGCCCACACCCGTGGTAACTCCGCCGCAACCTCTCCTCCTCCTGGACCGTTGTCCTTGGCCGGGAATCGGAGGCCCGAGGCCAAAGGGCGGCGCAAGGGGTGCCATCTGGGTCAGCTGCTGCGACAACTGACCCAGGAATCTTGTTCGCCATCTCGACATTAGCCGGCGCAGATCGCAGAGTTCATCGCCCAGGAAGGCGGGCAGAATCATGACTCGCGGAGGAATCTGCGGCGGGCGGCGAGAGAGGGGGACGGCCGGAGGGGGCGGGGTCGACTTGCTTGCAGGGGGTGACCAGCTCAGGCACTGACATTGGCACTGGCGCTGGTGGCGATGTGGTGGTGGTCTCGTCTGTCTGGACGGACGGAGACTGGCACTGCTCAGTGCGCCGAAGGGGCACTGGCAGAGGAGCTGAAGGCCGAGATTCTCCTGAAGGGAGATCTGGCTGAGGCCTCGGCACTGGCACGGATACGTGTCGGGCACTGGACTCGGATTTGGATGATTTATTGGGGAATGGGGACCCCAGAATGGTGGTGGCTTGAAATAGGACGTAAAGTCTTGGCCCAGGAGGACGTCATAGTCTCCTGGAATGTGTTTTGCTACGGCGAGATGAAGGGTCCTGGCTCTGTGGGGTCGGGTGACCCTCAGTTGGACCGTAGGGAGGATCATTTTAAAATTGTTAATGCCCTCAATGGTGACGAGCTTGCGTCGGTCTATTATAGCTCCATAGGGAACTTTGCCCCTCCTTATGAGGGAAATTTGCGCGCCAGAGTCGTCAAATGCCTTGACCTGGCGTGCTGAGTATTTACCGCGAGGAGGTGCCACATAGATGGGACCCTCGGCAGGAGGGCCTAAGGACTCGGGATTCGTTACTGCCAGGGCGACGGCGGGAGTTCCTGCCTTATTATTTCTAGGGCATTTTGCCCATGAGGAGGAGTGGCCATAAACCTTGCACGCCGTGCAAAAGGTTTGGCTGAAATCTCTTCGCACTGCCCCCGGCAGAGGGCGCAGGCGACTTATTAGGGGCTGTCCGGGAGAGAGACGCTGGTGGTTTACTGCGGCATTGCTCCTGGCATGCCCGGTCTTTTACAGAACCCGCACACGACGGGCTTCTGTGATTGCCCATTCTTCGGCGGAGGGGCACCTGATAGGTAGGCGGGTGGCGTAATTTTGCGCTGCAGCGAGCTCTCCTGGGGGTGATGGGTGTCCCATAGATCTGCTATTCGGCAGCAATCAGCTAAGGTGGGGGCTCCTTCTCGGCGATGTGCGTGGCGAGGGCCGGGGGTGTAGAGTAGGAAGTTCTCTATTTGTATTTGTTCGATGGCATCGTTGAGGGTCGTAACCCCCACGGCCTCGAACCATTTGGCACGGGCACGCTCGGACTTGTAGGCCCAGTCTGCCCAGGTTTGATTGGCCTCCTTCACTAGCCCGCGCCAGCGCCCTCCAGCGTTCAGGGGTTATCTCGCACGCCTTGGCAATAGTCTGGCGTCACGACCTCCCAATTTTCCTGCTCCTCCGGCGGGGAGGCCCTGTAGGCAATCAGGGCCTTCCTCCAAGGAACTTGCCCAACACCAGGGAGAGTTCGGCGGCACTCAGGGGCAGGCCTTAACACTGTCTCGGCACTGTCGAGCCACACCTCGGCTCGGCCTCCGTCCACTTTGGCATGCAGGCGAGAGCCTGGCTGAAGGCACTCATCCCCTGGGGGCAGGTGGAGGCGAAGGGCCACTCTGTTGCAGCATTGCGAGTTCATGGGCACGCTGCTTGTCCCTTTCTTCCCTCTCGGCTTCTTCTCGTTTCTCCTGGGCCAGTCTTTCTGCTGCACGTTCCTGTCTCTCTGCTTCTCGTTCCTGCCGTGCGGCTTCGTCTCGTCTCTCCTGAGCCTGTCTTTCTGCTTCTACTTGTCTCTCCTGAGCCTGTCTTTCTGCCTGTATGGCGTCCATCCTCTCCTGTACCCAGTCTCTTAGTTCTCTCCTGGAAAGGCCGAGTTCCTTCCCTGAGGACATGAAGAACTTGAAATCCTCGCTCTGCTGAGACCGTGTCGACATTTTGCAGGCGGGAGAGGACGCTAGTAACACACAGAATTAATCTCCCAGAGCTGTGGGAATCTTGGACACTTTTTCAAAGGATTGTATGATTGGTCTCCCCCTATTTACCGACGAAGCGGGCTGATTGGGGACGATAAGTTAGCGATGATTGGTCTCCTATTTACCGACGGAGCGGGCTGATTGGGGACGATGAATTAGC
The DNA here is from genome assembly GCF_040412425.1 of Macrobrachium rosenbergii. Classification (NCBI taxonomy): domain Eukaryota; kingdom Metazoa; phylum Arthropoda; class Malacostraca; order Decapoda; family Palaemonidae; genus Macrobrachium; species Macrobrachium rosenbergii. The sequence continues at coordinate 116,800,738 of NC_089752.1, forward strand.
AATGATTGGTCTCCCGGTTTACCGGGCGAAGCGGGCTGATTGGGGACGATGAATTAGCAATGATTGGTCTCCGGTTTACCGACGAAGCGGGCTGATTGGGGACGATGAATTAGCGATGATTGGTCTCCGATTTACCGATTGGGCTGATTGGGGACGATGAATTAGCGATGATTGGTCTCCCGATTTACCGACAAAATGGGCTGATTGATTGGGACGATGAATTAGCGATGATTGGTCTCCCGGTTTACCGACGAAGCGGGCTGATTGGGGACGATGAATTAGCAATGATTGGTCTCCGACGGAGCGTTTACCGACAAGCGGGCTGATTGGGGACGATGAATTAGCGATGATTGGTCTCCTGATTTACCGACAAAATGGGCTGATTGGGGACGATAAGTTAGCAATGATTGGTCTCCCGATTTACCGACGAAGCGGGCTGATTGGGGACGATGAATTAGCAATGATTGGTCTCCCGGTTTACCGACGAAGCGGGCTGATTGGGGACGATAAGTTAGCAATGATTGGTCTCCCGATTTACCGACGAAGCGGGCTGATTGGGGACGATGAATTAGCAATGATTGGTCTCCCGGTTTACCGACAAAATGGGCTGATTGGGGACGATGAATTAGCAATGATTGGTCTCCCGATTTACCGACGAAGCGGGCTGATTGGGGACGATGAATTAGCAATGATTGGTCTCCCGGTTTACCGACGAAGCGGGCTGATTGGGGACGATGAATTTAGCAATGATTGGTCTCCCGATTTACCGACGAAGCGGGCTGATTGGGGACGATGAGTTAGCAAGGATTGGTCTCCCAAGGTAACGACAAGCGGGCTGACTTGGGGACAAGACAGGGATGTATAGGTCTCCCTGATTACCGACAAAACGGGCTCACTTGGGGACTGAATGGAAAATGAATCGGTCTCACCAACGGACCGACGACACGGATTTATTGGGGACAAGAATAGAATATATAGGCGCCCGGGAATTTCCGCACAAACGACGTCTGATCAGCGAGGGCGCTAGTTTTAATGACTTATGGGAGAAGTGTTATTCTCAAGGACAATTAGGTGGGGGGGGCCATCCCACAATCACAACAGATAGGCAACACACGCAGCCGTAGTAACAGCACAAAACAAAACCACAGAAAAAAACAGAACAATACAGAACATATAATGTCAGACCCCAACAATGCAAAACAATTTGGTAGAGCGATCAAACAAACAAATGTTTTCCTAACTGGGCCATGGAATGGACGGTCAAGGCCGTACTCCTGCGCCAAATGAATGAACGACGTAAACACGGTTGTTGACCCTTTTCGTCCTGGGCGTATAATATACGCCGCTCCTATTTCTAAAACGAGAGAGAGAGAGGGTAAAATGCGTCAGCAATGCTAATCTGACTTTCGAACACGTGGTTGACGCCGAGGTCTCGCGCTTTATCTAATGATTCGGTTTCAAATCACTCGTTTCTACAGGAGGAATATGCGCACTATTCCTTTAATGATTTATCACCTGTATAACCTAATTGAATGGCATGCAAGCCGCGTGCAAAGGCTTCCAAAGCTAAGTTTTCGGCGATTCTCTCTCGTTTTCCTCGGACATGCGCCCTACTATATAAAAAAATTCCTAGGACTAGTCACGTTTTCTACAGCGTCCTACGCTAAATAAACACAGTTTACTTACGCAGAATTTCCTTGGCCTGTTGCGCTGGCTTTTCAAAGGTTCGTAATCTGTCTCAGATCCAGCTTAGCTGAGCTAATTGCTGATTTCACAAATTGCAACACAAACAACAAAGGGGAAGAGGGGGGGGGATGCAATCATTACGAGAATCACTGGTCAGGTCGCCATTTTTATATGTTTCCTGGTGCAGGTGGATCTTATGACTCCACAATTATTACTTTTACTCGAAAATGGCCTTGTAAGATACCCAGGACATATAAAACACAAACAAAAAAAAAGAAGTACACGGAGCGGAGGGCTCTTCACTAGGGAAGTGCGTGAAACACGTGGATATAAAAATAGTTATATTTGATAGCACACAAGGTCAAAAGAAAAATTAACTGAAAATACGGTAAATTACTGCCGTAGAAGTCCTCCCGAAGGGGGAGCTTGGGAATGCCAGGAACACGGACCAAGGATAATTCTGCTACAGGCGTCTTTCTGAAACGATATTTGGACCCACGTTACACATCTAATGCTGGAATTTGGGGATTGAATTACTCGGGTGCACTGAAGGCGCCAAGGACTCCCCGAGGCGTTACTTGTGACTCAGAGGAAAGAAGCTGTGAACACGTGGGCCTGGCTTGAACCAAGGAATATCAGGGAACACAAAGTTATAGGCCCAGAGATTAATAAATGCAAAAGGGCTAAGTAATCGTGACTAGCAACTCGTTTTGGGTACATTACCACATTTGTAGGGGCGCAGGGATGACGACGTCTTCTGCCGAGAAACACGTGTGGGAGCGTGGATAAATGGTAGCCTCCCTCTCCAAGGTATTTCTTCAAATCGTAGATTGGGGCGGAAAAGGGCGCCCTTGGGATGATGAAAAGGCCGCCGTTTAATGTCAGCTCGCGTTTGGAAGACTTGCAATCCCCCTTGCAGTCTTCTAAGGCCACGTGGAATGGAACACGGGGCACACAGGGCAGCGATGGGATCCACGTGGCGGCGAGCGGAAGAGGAGGGCAGGGGCAACGGCCCGAGACTGGACTTGTTCTCGGCTTAAACTAGCGAGCGCGTGTGAGGGAGAGCTATCCTGGCCCTGACCTTTTATTGCTTCTGGACAGGGGTAGGGGCGATGTCCTGACCCAGATCGCCGACCGGATATCATAGAAAACGATTTTCTTTCCCTGTACCAAAGAAAACAGTGCAAAGCCAGTTTACTGTCCCCAAACTATTATATTTTCTCTGAGCCCTTATTTCCCCCGACCTTCAAAGGTTCAAACCAACCCAAAGCAGGGAAGGAGAAGAGTTTCTAGCTTATTTTGGCGCTACTTTTACAATATATATATATATATATATATATATATATATATATATATATATATATATATATATATATATATATATATGTGTGTGTGTGTGTGTGTGTGTGTGTGTGTGTGTGTAGTGAATTATGGCCTCAGGCAAGTCTCACGACAATACGTTTAATTTCAGTTGATCTGAGATTCATTTTTTTAATAGCTTTTTATAAAGATGTGCAGTGATGCCTAATATCAAGGTTATTTCTTTTTCTCCTATATGTTATCGAGTGCACGCTGCTTTAGTCCACTAAATTTTACTCTCATTACTATTTGAAGTTAAACGTTATCTAATGCAGCATATGGTACTGTTTGACACGCAATCTCCGTGCATAAAGGCTGTTTGGAGTTACAAAAATAGAAAGCATAAATGAAACCGAATTCAAAAGAGATACCTCCACAAAATACGTGTTGACGTAAACATTTACACACGCATATGTAACCTCAATTGTGGATAATGTCTGTCTACAGAAACAAACCTCAAAATACGAAAGTAAAAGTTACGTTCCGCCGCTGTATAAACATTTTGAACACAGCGCTGGCGAGAGCTCGCCTGCGGACGGATAAGTAGTGGTTCAAAACTTGGCGCCCGTTTTCGTTACGACAAGTAGATCGTAATGTGCTTGTTGATATGACTTTTCTCCTTGACTGCAAGCACTAGGCTGGATTTGGAGGGTTCCCACGTATATCAGATGAAAGAAAATCTATTCATCTTCCGCACAGTGTTAACAAAACTGCATTTCCTCGTACCAGTTTAGAGATAGGGTCTACCCAAAAGTAACCGGAATAGTTTTCTGTGTGACAAGCCAGTAGTGGTTCAGGCTTCCGCCGCTAGATGCTACCTGAGGCAACCCTCAAGCATCAGTGTGCCAACTGGCGTCATCGTGGGAAGACTTATAGCTGCACGGTTCACATTTGTTTAGAAGTACTTCACGCATTTTTGTCTATTTTTACGATGACTGAAAGGAAGGAGCAGCGTGCTGCCGTAAAATTCTGTTTTTTGCTGGGGAAAACGGCAGCGGAAACAAATGCTATGCTTCGAACAGCTTACAAAGATGTTGCCATGAGTAAAACACAAGTTTACGAGTGGTTTGCACGCTTTAAGAATGGTCAAATGTCACTGGAAGACCAGCCTCGTTCAGGGCGACCTTCAACCTCCCGAACGGATGAAAACATCACTAAAATTCATGAACTGATCATGGAAGACCGTCGCAGAACAATTGATGAGCTTGTTAATTTGACTGGTGTGTCCTGGAGTTCATGTCAACGAATTTTGAACGAGGAATTGGGAATGAAAAGAGTTGCAGCAAAAATGGTGCCTCGCTTGCTCACGGACGGTCAAAAGCAGTCACGAATGGATGCCTGTCGTACTTCGAAAAACAAGAAGACGTAGGCTTCAAAACTCCGAGTATCGTTCTTTTATACGGTATATAAACTTTTTGGATAACTGTGAGCAGTATTTTTTCATCCTGTTATAAAGACTAACGATCATAAAGTTGATTAGGTTCCCAAGATTCACAGTAAATACATCTGTAAGACTGTGACAACCGAATGATTTTCGTTTAACAAACACACGCTGCGCAGAGGAGCGTCGGGCAATGCCGTCATTGAAAACATCGCTAGCCAGTCGATCGTGTTATCATATGAAGATGTTTAGTTTTTATTTCTCAGGCAAAAGCGGACGGCTAAGAAACGTTCCTCACATGATTATAAGTTATTATTGCTGCAAAAATAGAATATAGGTAATATGTGTTCTAGTTCATTACGGTTACCTTCAGTTCTACATTTTCAACAATTATAGTTTCATGTTAGTAGGGAGAATTTTTGAAGCCTTTCCAGTTTTTTTGTTTATGAATAGACGCAATACGTTGTTTACACATTTATTATAAATACTTTTTCTTATTATTACACGTAATATTAAAAATTGATAAAAATTTACTGTATATATGATTTAAATATGTATATCAGACTGATTTAAGTGACGCACGCTCGTACGTCTGACAATTATAACCAAAGCATTCATAAAACACCAGAATCTTAAAGGTTATAGCTTTGAGAGAGAGGGCAGGGGCGTCATTTGGGGGGATGGCAGCGGGGGCACTCGCCCCCCCATCAAAACAATGATGGTTCCTCCTAGCTTTTGAAATAATATGTGGGTGGGTGCGGCACACCTGTTTGCTGCTTGATTAGCTCAATACAGCTCTTATATGGCTTCAAAATGTGCACGAGTTTCCCAAAATTTCTCGGGGCACCTTACAGCTCCGCCCTACCCAAGATCTTGGCCCTACCCCTCACCAATAGGTCTCGCTTCGCTCGCCATCAAGTGGTTTTGGTCTTGAAAGATGGCGTGAACATTACGTAGAATTTTATGTCCTCCGAACTTCGTGAGGCCACTTTTCATTTGTCTTAAGTATTTGATCCTAAATGAGTAATGTTTCCCAGAAGAGATCAAGTATATCACTGAAGTATTCTCAATGATATACACGATAGTTCTCTACGAATATCTAGCAATCCCAAAAAGCATTGAAATACATTTTACGAACAGTTCATACATAATTCATTAATATTAGACTTGAAAAAGTACTATTGCCAGCAAGATATATACGGTCCTCGCCTGAAAGCGAGTCTTGCTGTTTCATAAATTTTCCAACTTGCATTGTACAATTCCCACCTACAAAACGCAAGTGTCCATTTCAACTTGTTCAGTATTCAGTTATGAAAAGAAACCTGTTAGTTAGGGTAAACCTTGAACATAGTATTAGGTCCAAGATATAAAAATTCTCAAGTATTTGATAAACCTTTACACGGTATTAGGTTAGATATAAAAATTTTCTAAACTATTTGGTAAACCTTCAGCAGTATTAGGTTCGATATATTTTTCTCAAGTATTTGGTAAACCTTTACCAGTATTAAGTCAGATATAAATTTTCTCAAGTAGCAAGTTATATCAAGACTATTTTCAGTTCATTTTAAAGTTTCAGTATTTGGAAAATTCTTACTTTTAATTTTTCTGACATCAGTATTTCATAGTTTTGTACTCAAAAGTTCATTTTCGTATTTGGAAAATCTTACTTTTAAACTTTTTATCCTTAGTATTTAAAAGTTTTGTACTCAAAACTCCATTTTCATATTTGGAACTTTACCTTTAAACGTTCCATTCTCAGTATTTGAAAACTACTCATACCTTGGATTACACATTAAGTAACAGAGGGCCAAGAAAATATGGTGTACGAAAAATAAATATATTTACAAAATATACATCAAATTTGTACGTGAAATTCTTGATATAAAATAAAATGCTATAATATATTGGCTTCTTGAAGAAGCAAAGGGATTCAGGTAACTGGCGATATTCATCTCGTTCTGTCAGCAGTCAGCTTCTCGTCTGGAGGTCCAATCGGTAAGTTCGTCAACGGTCGACACGGGTAGATCTTTACTTCTTTGCGGGCTTCTTGGCGGCCTTCTTAGCTGCAGGCTTCTTGGCGGCCTTCTTAGCTGCGGGCTTCTTGGCAGCAGGTTTCTTAGCGGCTTTCTTCACAGCAGGCTTCTTAGCGGCCTTCTTGGCAGCTGGTTTCTTGGCGGCTTTGGGCTTCTTGGCAGCCTTCTTAGCTGCGGGTTTCTTTGCGGCCTTCTTGGCAGCAGGCTTCTTTACGGCTTTGGGCTTCTTAGCGGCCTTCTTGGGCTTGGTTTCTTCGGCGATCTTGAATGAACCGGAAGCTCCAGCACCCTTCACCTGCTTCAACGCGCCAGATGCAACTCCCTTCTTCAGGGCGAGCCTAAGGCGGACACCGGCCTTCTTCTCGTCTCCCACCTTGTAGTTGGCAAGGATGTACTTCAACAGGGCTTGGCGGGATGATCCTTTGCGGTCCTTCAGAGCTTTCAGGGCGGCAGCGACCATGACGGCATAGGTAGGGTGTGCAGGCTTGGCAGCGGGTTTCTTCGCCTTTGCGGCCTTCTTGGGGGCGGCAGCAGGGGCAGCGGCGGGTGCAGCTTCAGCGTCAGCCATCGTAACGGTTTACGTGAATGGAGTGCGAGAAAGCGAGAAGAACGTGTGTAGCGTATGAGAGCGAGCTCAGAACTGATGCCGAGCAGTCGGCAGGTCGCGGCTACATCACCGCGTGCGGACGGATATGTAGCTTCACAACATTGGCGCCCGTTTTCGTTACAACTCGCGCGTCCAACGTCACCATTTTGTGTTTGTAAATTTTATATTTCTTATGACTGTGAGCGAACGGTATGCTTTGGAAACTAGTAATGTACGTGGGCGTGATGGAAGAACATTTGTCTTCTATTTGATAAGATTTCAAATGAGTAGGAGGTAATAAATGAGAAGAAATAAAGCAAATAAGTGAAAGAGTCGTGTTCCAAAACTCGTAATAATTATGTTTGATCTTCAATATTTCTATTTAACCAACTACATTTTCAACGTTTTAACATTCATAAAGAGAGACCTACCCTTTATGAATAAGGAACATGGAAAACAGAAGAATTTGAGACATTTACAGGGATGTGGTAACGAAAATGTTTTAGCACAACAAACACATACGTCCGCCCTGGACGCCCAGAATTTGGCTCAAAGAATAATCAATTATCTAAATTTACTTCTGTACAAATGAAAGATGTCAATCGTATAGTCAAAGCAAAAATGACTAAAATATCAGGATATAATCGTTATATTACCTAACCATTAATCATACAAGGAATGCTTTATTTTCCCGTTTTATGTTGACCAAAGGGAGCGGTTCATTTGGGGCAGCTTGATGCAGTCTCAGATTAGCAGATTATATGTGTGTATATATATATATATATATATATATATATATATATATATATATATATATATATATATATATATGATACGATAAATAAAGTCGAAGAGACCCAAATCCTTCATGTGTTTACAATAAACAAGGGCTTCCCCTTGCTTGAAGAGACGTCTTCATTTTAAAAGACTTGTGATTCAATGAAAAGGTGTACTTCTTATTAGTATACATGTTCATTTCAGTGTGGAACGCTTGTGTGCCAGAACATACATACATACATACGTACACAAACATATATAGATAGTTTTATACATGCGTGTTATATATATATATATATATATATATATATATATATATATATATATATAAACACTTCCCAAACACATACCATTACAATATAATCAGATGATTTCACTCAAAAGATTATAGCCTATTAAAATATCTGAAAGATGGAGTTACTGTTCTAAAAAAGATAGTCATCAAATTGAGTGAGTCCTCACTCGATCAACATAAGAATTGTAAAGGGAAAATTTTTAAAATATAAATAATCGATATAGAAATAAGATTACAAGTGCTGCTTCCAAACAAATGAGGTCCCAATATGCTTATATGCATATACATACGAGTATCAATGACAATGTTAAGTAGACGTCTTACGTGATTGATAATCATAATATTTGTAAATAAAAAATTTGTATCGAACATGAAAAATTTTAAACAGGTAAAAATAAATTTATGACTACATATATGTGCAAGAGGAGGTTCAGAATACAAGTTTTGTTATAAAGTTTTGACGAATAGTACAGGAAATTATTTAACATATTGTAGTATGCCGTAGTTTTCTTATATTTGAATTAATTCACTTGACAAACTACACGCTACTTACTTTAGAAAACATACAAACACTTTTGAAAAGAACTGGTATGATGTATGCAATACGACGTGAAAAAAATGTGTCTTGCAGTCGGAATATTTGCACAAATTATCGGGTTCATGCTTCCTGAAGACGTTATGGGCTGATTTTGAAGAGCTATTTATTGATATAGTTATGTATACACACATACATACATATATATATATATATATATATATATATATATATATATATATATATATATATATATATATATATATATATATATATATATATATACACATATATTAAGGCCAACCCCTTGATTGTATTTTAACATGACAAAAAAGCCAATATATATATATATATATATATATATATATATATATATATATATATATATATATATATATATATATATCGGAATTGAACAAAGCTTGCTGGTACCCATTTACTGCTTGGTAGACTGAAAGCTGGGGTCGCCTTGGGTCGAACCATGTGCTTAATTTTGGTTAATTAGTTCTCTATGTAATTTTGGGTGATTTGTTGATGTTGCTCCGTTGGCAAAAAGGGGTTGAATACCGCTTGTTTCCTCAAGTTCATATTTTTTTCGAAAATGAGGCTTTTGATTACTAGCTGAATGTAATGTGTCCGAATATCATCGTTATATTTCTAATAATTACCTGGAAATCCGAATGATCGTTACTTAATAACCCAATTTCTCCTTTATACATTATATATTGTCTGTGGATAATATTACCGAGTAAAAGACTACGAAAAAAATGTGTTAGTAGGACTAAAAATATATAGCATGGTTGCTCAACTTAGGGTCTCGGATAGACACTAATTCACGGAAAGTTTTCATACAATAGCCATGTATTTTAACACAAATTTTATCAAATGTCAGAAGAAAAAACCTGTAATCGTCCACGTTTTCCAAAGACTAGATCTTTTTATACCGTTCCGCCAACAGTAGCACACCAAGTACTCTAAGAACCGTTCCAGAAGAGCCGTTTACGGCCTTCCTATAAAAGCAAATCGTAGAAATATTTTTAAAAATATTCCCTCGCCTAAGCCCACCGTCTCCTCCCAAATGACAGCGTGTACAACAGAACGTGCAGTGTTAGGTTTTATCCCATACAGTTTATCTAAAAGAAAAATTCGTTCTTAGAGTTTATTTTGTAATTCTGTGTTATTATGTAATGCTAATTACTGTATATCTTTTAAACCAATTTGTATTTCTCTCAGTCAGGGTAATGCACATGGGTACCAGGCCTATACAGTATAGGCCTACATTTTAGACGTTTATTTTATGGCATTTCAAATAGGCGAATTATTATGACGAACATGAGCATTTTGTTTCTGAGCTCATATTTATAGAGCCTTGTGTGAATTTTCCATGTTTTAACAAAGAAAAAAATAAGAAAAAGGGAAGTTTTCTTATCAGCGAGTGTCTTCTGCTGAGATTATTCTGAAAGCCTCGGTTGTTAATGTCTGCGATGCTTATTCCAATACGTTGCGCACATACGGGGAACCACGGTAACTATTGAACTGCAGGTATAACCACAAAACGCCAGTCAAACTAATGCAACACTGCTTTCAAGCACTTGCTGCGTTTTGAAAGGCATTCAAAACCAAGAAACTACTGCCAAGAAAATCATCTAGAGATGTTCTCCCGCGATGACTTCGTTCCGTCTCCCCATTGTTCACATCCAGTAATTTTTATTGATTAAAAGTTTTAAGGAGAATATATTTCTTCTAATATATGGTGTGATTTGCTTTAAACTACATGGAAAGCACACACTTTTTTTTTTTGCATGTATCTGAAACCCACTGGAAGACGTTGACTTTGGCAACCGTATTATTTCTATTGTTAAAAAATATCCTCGTTCACCAGCACATTCAATGAATCTTATGTTCTGATGGTTCAGTTCTAATTTATTTAATGAATATTTTATAAACAAATTAACCCAATCCTACAACAAGTATCAAGCCCAAAATTACTGTGTTACGAACAAGCAAATGGCTGCCTATTGACAAGGCTAAAGCGGTTGTGCTATCTTTATCATAGTACTATTAGTGATTCACCAACGTGAAAGCAAGTGTAGACGCAAGGAAATACTCATTTTCCGCCCATACCTTCCACCCATAAACCAACAACTAGTATAAAAGGCATTATACTGATATGCGGTTGCTATGTTGCCAACGGTAAACTTAAATTGTAGTATTGCATTACTATAATAGCGCAGAAATTGCTCAACGCGTGTGAAATGGAATATTATCCTTCAAGACGATATCAAGCGGGTAAAATTAGAGGCATGTCATTGTCATGACGTCACACTGACATCAAGAGATCAGCTGTAGTAGACAGGAAGGCTGCGTACTCATGTATTCGAAATTCGAATATAGGCGCCAAGAGCAGCCGGCATCACTGTCGGCCATGACCGGCGCCGAATGCTGCTCCCTGATTGGCGGGTGAAGAGCGCAGTACTTTCAAAATTATCCCGGGGCGGCGGCGGCGATGTCAGCTTCTTTCCCGCCAGCCCATCTCCGAACAAACAAAACGCCCCGTTTCAAAAAACTTGTACTTGAATGCTTGCTCTCTCTCTCTCTCTCTCTCTCTCTCTCTCTCTCTCTCTCTCTCTCTCCCTCACGCGTGTATGCTCAAACATTCAAGCATATCCAAAAAAGCGCGAAGAATTCGAGAAGTTAAGAGGGCATTGTTGCTATTAGAATTTACATTTTAGTACATGTTCCCCAACTTTCATTTTGGATAAAAAGGTGTGTTGCCGCTGTACACAGTGGCCAAAATATGTGTATTAATAAAACATTTATGCCAAAAAAAAAATGTTCTTTTTTAATATTATAACAAAAATATTTTGTACAAATGTTGGGATGCTTGTAAGCAAGGCCTTATGTCTACCGTGTAAATAAAAATACAAAAGTAAAAGCTCATTTTAAACCGTCGACTAATTTGTATCGACAAAATATTTACTTAAGTTTGTTCCGTATACTTTTCGAACACAATTCTACCGTGACCATATGTATACGTTAATTTCCGTAGGTTTGTGTATCGATATGTTTTACACTACACATACGGTATCATAATTTACAACCCGAATACTTAGTTTCCTTTTTTTATCAATATTTCTGATGCAGACGAATGTCTTGAATGAACGTGAAAAAAACCACATTATTGTGGAGATGTTTTTATGTTGAATGATTTGGTTTCGATCGGAATTTCGTCGATGATGGGTTCATTATCTAAATTTTGCTATATTTCAATTATTGAATAATGCATTGTTATCTTAGTTCCTTTTGAAATAGTATATATATATATATATATATATATATATATATACACACACATATATATATATATATATATACACATATATATATATATATATATATATATATATATATATATATATATATATGGTTGCAACGTTCAAATAGTGTTTTATGGGCCTTTTTATCTTCATATTTATTCGTGTATATATATATATATATATATATATATATATATATAGAGAGAGAGAGAGAGAGAGAGAGAGAGAGAGAGAAGACACCATTATATAATACAAAAATAATAAGTGCGAAAGGTTGTGAATGATACGGGGAATTACTAATGCAATCACGTTTTAGAAATTTATCTAAGTATAAAAGTTTACTACGTTGTTCAAAATTACCTGCCATATAAGAATAGATAGCAAGTAATCACTTACTTATAGCCAAGGACACTAGACGTAAAAATCAACGATATAATATTTATATACTTTAAACCAGCATCGAACGTTCTCGCCTGAGAACAACTATAAAGCTCAGCTCATGGGCCTATAATAATTACGTTTAAAATGAACAAAAGACTAACTTATTTATATCGTCGTACAGATAACAGCAGATATATAAAAGGAAAGGTTTTCCATGTGAGATAAGGATTCTTCAGCCATTTATCATACCCAAGAACTTCAGCAACTGGACTTTGGTTACAAGTAAAATGAGTTGAGATTATGGACTTACTTCATCAATTATGAACGATTAGTACTATCATTTATTACTGTCACTCGTGGGCGTTTAGCGAAATGCGAAAATTAATAGGCTAAGGCTTTACCTAATGACTACGTAATGACAAAGTTTGGAAGAGAATGAATTACGAATGTATTCAGAAGATGAACCCTATTCGGTTCATTTACCGAATACATTCATTCTAACCAGAACGTAGTCATTACGTAAAACATTTTCACGATCGACAGCCTCTGCGAAATGATAATAGTGAATATGTGTATAATAATGATTTTTAGAAACAAAAACAAATATTGTGATGACGGGTGATCATAGCAGCGGTTCCGAGACAACTTGAACTCTTTGGCGGGAAGATTATTTCATTGAGAGGGAGAAGTCCCTGCCGATAATGATTGTCCTGGGGCGTCCCTATTCAATTTTTGTTTATTTATCACCCTTTGAATACTCCTTTATTCAGCTTTGTTGCATTATGTAAATAAATTCGTTCGATAACACAGTCTTTCCGAACGAAAGAGCCAGTGTCCGTGAGAGCGAAGTGGAACGGAACGGTCGAAAATCGATGAAACACTCGACCAAGGTCTACTCTGATGGCGCGAAATTCAAACTCTGAACCCGACTGGCGTTCAACGACCTACGCAATGCTTTCCGATTCACTCTCTCCTTCGCATTCCTTACGATTTTTTTATTTTTGGCGGGGAGGGATGAGTTAATTTAGCGTTTATTTGCTGATTATTATACACGTGTGCGTGTGTAATTGATGCTACATATGCGTTATCAGGATAAATAGATTCGTCATTATTATCAACGAATCCACCGATTGTAACTGGCTGGGTAAAGATGGCGAGTTGGACTGTACAACAAGTATCCCGTGCATTACAATAAGGATTATGTTTGAATATATATATATATATATATATATATATATATATATATATATATATATATATATATATATATATATACACACAATATTTGTTGTATCTACTTTACCAGACAACTTTAGTCAGGGAAAGTATCCAACTTGCCATCTTTGCTTAGCCAGTTGCAATCGGTGGATTCGTTAATAATAATAATAATAATAATAATGGCGAGGCTATTCATCTTGATAGCGCATATGTACGATCAATTACTGGTTTGAAATAATTATATTTACTATAAAAAAAATGTAATGCTGATTTTGAGTCTGCAGAAACTCAAGTTCCACTCGCAAGTCGTAAGGACCGTTCATCATTCCCAGTTTCTTTTCCTCTGTGTATTTGTCGGAATTGTTATGCATTCAAATTTTATTTTTATGATTAAGTAGTATGATGATAAAGTTTTTAACGCCGCTAAAAGATGAGATTGAGGAAAGATCTATACACAGCGTGAGTACCGCTATGTGTACGCACAAAGTTCGTAGAAAAATCCGTTCCTATATTTAACGATAATGAACAGATGTATTAGTTCTATTAACGTTTATTCAATGGCTTTTTTCAATTTTATTTATCTTTTGTGAAGTTGAGGAGGAACAGACCATTGAAAATTACAAGGTCAAGCAAAGAAGTAAATATTACGAGGACAAATGAAAAATAAAGGAAGGTAAATCATTTTACGATGGTAAACTGAAAATATAAAAATTATAAAATCACTAATAGTATATATATACAGTATATGAATTGTGTGTGTGTGTTTACAAGCGCGCCAGTATGCAAATCGTCATTGTTCATCTGATACCTGATGATATTTTAAGAATAACTGTCTTTATTTGATTGTGTCATTAACCAGTTTTACTGGAATATTACGATTATTGGCGAACAGTCACTAGACTGAGCCGTTAAATAATTCGTTGCAGAATCCCTTTTCATTTAATTTCCGATAAGACGACAGCATATATTGCTTCCGGCTCCGAGCTGTACTGTAGTCTGCGGTGCACTTGTCAAAGCCACAATCAGTTGGTCTATGCGTGGCGGGAAATACCGCAGTCGGGTATTCTTCCCCTGGCGGGAAATTTCAAGCTTGGGCGGCGGCGGGGATTTTCCATGGTCGCCGAGCGGGAAAATTCCTCTTTTGCCTGTGG
>NC_089752.1:116820456-116925456 GCF_040412425.1 Macrobrachium rosenbergii
TATATATATATATATATATATATATATATATACATATATATATATATATATATATATATATATATATATATATATATATATATATATATATTTCTATATATATATAGGCTATATGTATATACATACACACAAATATGTAGATATACATTCATGTGCGTATTTAAAAAAATATTTCTGTTCACATGTATGATAAATCTTATCTAATTTGAAATTCCAAACACGAACATTTCTTTTCTTTTAACAAGATATTCTGAGACTGACATTTCATAGTTTATGTCAGTATGGAGTTTTTTTTTTCCAGAGTTGGTAATACGCATCCTTTGACCAAGATTAACATAGTATGCTCGTATGTGAATTCATTCTTAGTACATGTAGCTGATATTGTCACCATTACTGAATGCCCAGAACATAAATTGCGCATAAGAATGAGTCTATAAGAGATTTTATACGATATTTACAGTAAAATCAACGTAGGAAAAGAGACTCGCGCCCTAGTTATGGACAGCGCGTTTGTCAGATGGCAATTTCTTGAAAGCTTGAATTTCGCGCCATTTCCTCCCAGCTGTAGGCGAAGAGCGGGCCGGCGTGTGTCAGAATGCATCGTCAGTTCCATTATACTTCGCCTCGTCAGTAGATTCATTCTATCACGTGAATCGCGCATGTTAAAAATCGTTGGCTAATTCATTTCACTAACAAGGGGTTATGGAAATTATGAGTAAGCACTATGAATTCCACGAAGATAACGATTATTTTAACCCAAGTGCGCGTTTCGCAATTGCTTTCGAGAGAAGTAGATTGATCAGAGAAGGATTATGTGCAAGCGGAGGAAAGTGATGAACGCGAAGCAGAAATCGAAAGTTTGCTGCGCTGAGAGAACCTCTTCGCCACACACAGGGCGTTCAAAGTTCTTTAAATATATATAAACCGAAAGAAAAGGTATTCGCAGTACTTATAATGTTCAAATACTTTACCGAAAAAAACTGCTTTCGACTGGTAACACTGAACGAAATACAAAATGACAAACGTTGAATACTAGAGGGACGGGGGTCCGCATAACGGGGGAGGGGGGCGTGTAATCTGTGATGCTACATATCCGTCCGCATGCAGTTACATAACACAACCGTTCCAGTTATATATACCATTCAGTCAGCACCCTGGGCCGTAGGCGGTACGTTTCTGTTCGAGCGCGCATCGATTCCAAGTACTCTTTCGCCATGGCTGACGCTGCTACTGCCGCCCCGGCACCTGCCCCTAAAAAGGCACCAAAAGCTAAGAAGCCCGCGGCGAAGCCTGCACACCCCACGTATGCCGTCATGATTGCTGATGCCCTGAAGACGTTGAAGGAACGCACTGGGTCATCCCGTCAAGCCATCCTCAAACACATCCTTGCTAACTACAAGGTAGGAGACGAGAAGTTAGCCGGTGCCCGCATCAGATCGGCCTTGAAGAAGGGCGTCTCATCCGGTGCCCTGAAGCAGGTCAAGGGAGCTGGTGCCTCAGGTTCCTTCAAGGTGGCCAAGGAAGAGGTTAAGCCAAAGAAGGCTGTCAAGAAGCCCAAAGCCACGAAGCCTGATTCCAAGAAGTCCAAAGCTAAGAAAGCCGCAAAGAGCCCAAAGGCCGTCAAGAAAGCTACGAAGAAGCCCGCAGCTAAGAAGGCTGTCAAGAAGCCTGCAGCGGTTAAGAAGGCCGCTAAGAAACCCGTAGCGAAAAAAGTAAAATAATTCGGGTATAAGGACCTCTTTGTGATTGACGACCAAAACGCATAACGCCGACGAACTTGGACACGGAATGTAATTTTAAGTAAATCTGCATCTTCGAGAGCAAAGGGATTCTGTTGCCGTAACGAATACACAAATGATTCATGTACCTGGTTTAGTTTGTCATTCATTACTTCATATGTAAATACCACTAAATATATTTATTTTTCCACGCGAGTCTCATCTTTACTCCAACATTTGTTAACTGCTTATTTTTTTACCAAGATGTATACTTGTTCTAGTAAAGTTGTGCACCTGGCATTTATCAACAAGCACTTGGTGTAGACAACTTTTCATTATAAGAAATCGGAACCATTTAAGATTTCAACTGAGTCTGGAAACCACAAAGAATTGAAGACACTAAATTTAATATAAAGTTGCTTTTAGCAGACTTCAGTAAAAGCCATAAGTTCTTGACCACATTCCACAACTGGAATCCTATAGGGGTGAAAAGGGAATAACAAAATATTGACCTGAAGTGACTTTGAATCTACAAAGTTACAAGAGTACTGTGTAATCAAATAAACAGTAGAAAAAATAATAGAACCATGGAAGCCTACCAAAAACAAAATAAACTTAAATTTTTAGAAAATAAAATTAACTATCATGATAAAAACTAATCATTTCTTGTATCTAAATTTAAACTTTGTGAAGAAACATCCAGGCGACTGTTCAAACAAAACATTTTTTTACCGGAAAATAGACAAACATTGATAGACCTATATCGTCGGTTTCATTAAACTTCGTTAATTACGCAGTACATATGCATCCTAAAAGCTGGAAACGAACGTACATTACTCATTATATATGATTATAATCACACTGATATATTGATTTCTGAGAAATGTGACCCGTGGCTTGTCTCATACTGCCAAATGTTCTAAAGTACTTAGATTTAGATATATTCATTGATTTTAGATTCTTGGCTGGATTAATGATAAAATTCCAAAGACTATACAACAATTAACAGACATTTTCTGAAATGGTAATATCCTAGCCTAATATATGTTGTTAACATACTTATTGTATTTGTAAATTGCATTATATTCAGTCATTTGCAGAATGTTTATATCTTCTGTACAGCAACTATATTTGATGTACAGTGAAAACCAATTGTGTTATCTTTATAATAAAAGTAAAAAAAAAATACTTTTCTGTGCGAAGGAAATGTTTTAAAGTTTATTTAAAAAACAACAAAAATATATTTACATTATTTCAACAATTAAAATGTTGAACACAAGAATTTTTTTTTGTAACAATTCTCTCCAGTTTTTCTCGACACAAAATTCCTACAAACCATCTCAAATAATTTAATCTCCCCCTAATAACGAAAACAAAAAGGTTTCATTTTCAGTAAGCCGTGTTCCTATCATATATATATATATATATATATATATATATATATATATATATATATATATATATATTATATGCTTTGGCTGCCAACGTCTGACAACCTTGAAATACCGCAGTAATCTTATTACTGTGACAGATCTGTGCTTTCTCGCAGTGTCTCGTTATATATGAACTTACCGCCAAATCAAAGTCCTTCAAAGAAGGCACCGTGCTTACCCCATATAAAAATGGGTATAAAAGCACGTTAATTCCTCTTAATTCTTCCTAATGAACACCTTAATATTCTTCGGAAGTTTGAATTTCAAGTCAGTGGCCCCTTTGGTGGGCTCGTTCCATATGAATGGGTTTCATCTACTTAATAATAATAATAATCTGATGTTAGTGCATAAATATATATGTATATTCTGACTGAGGTTGACAAGCATATAACATATAAAACTTACGAAGTACTGAAAAAAACTCAAATTTTGATATTTCCAATGTGTTTTATTTTTTAGTGGAAAGTAGATATAATACACGTAATATTGAAGATACTTGGTACAAGTACATATTGTACTTATTTTTCTTGCACTTTTTTTTATTATTCTAGACAACGCAAGATATATACATACATACATACATACATACATACATACATATATATATATATATATATATATATATATATATATATATATATATAAGGATTCTTCTGTAAAATCTGTGATAATATACGATCAATAACATCATAACCTATATTTCTATGATTGATTATGCTTTAATCAATGATAATATATATATCAATGTAATATATTTGAGCAATCTTAAGTGCAATATCATAAGAAATGGCGTCATGACAGACAGTTCAAAGTTCAAATCTTTCCCCTTAACATATATTTCTCATAATTACTGGTGACGTGAAATTATATTTACAAGCCGATATATCCATCTTCGATATACCGTTGGAAAATGTATGAAAATATTCCTATATATGAAAGAAATGAAAGTCATTTGTATTCTGATACGCTTGCACCACTCTCGAAGCCGAGGGAGAAGGCGTGTGTTTGTTAAATCAAACCAATTCCTTTATTACATCCATATATGTCTGCAAAATGGAAATATTTTGTGTTCAGTTTATTGAGTGATTGTTAATGTTCAAACACAAGTGGTAAAAACGTCAGAACAATTCATAAAAATAGTCTATAAAAACAATCAAAGATTTGCGAGTCGCCTTTTGCAATGGACTTCCAGTTACTTTTCGCGGTATTTCTCCGAAACGGTTGCACAAAGTCTAGATTCTGTGACGTTAAACGACAGAAGAATACTTTTCCTTCCCGCTCGTTCGTGTCATAATTCTCCAATAAATGCTTCTTGCTCGCAATTAGCAGAGAAAGAGACCTAACAAACACAAAATCTGACGCGCGAGTTGAAACGAAAACGGGCGCCAAGAGGGTGACGCTACTTATCCGTCCGCACGCGAGATCACTGCAGCGAATTCAAACATGAATCTTTCTCTCCCCTACCACCCGCTTCGGGTGTCCGCCCGCACCCATCACAACAAGAATCCGGGGCTCCCCCTACGTACCCCAGTGACCATGGGCCTTAATAATCCCCTCCACGATCAGCTGACTTGTTGTCGTACCAGATTCAGGTCGGAGCATGATGGTATGTCGCCTACGTCTGGTTGGTCATTAAAAATATGATAGTATTTAATCGATAAATACATAACAAATTTGTAATTTATCCTTCTGAGTTTTGTGCTCAAAGCAATTTGAAAGTGTTTTGGCTTCAATGAAAAGTGCTGTCTCTGTTTAAGTGCATATATAGGCAACATGTTTCAAGTGAGACTAAATTTCCTTAGACCAAATGCTAAAGATGAGATACTATTCTAGATTTATGTCATAATATTGCTTTAACACTCCAGTAGCTTCGCTAGTATGCAAATAAATGTGTTAAGAAGGTTTCAGTGCCATATTGTATTGCTTATATATTATTTACGGAATATTATATAGCAACAAAACGTTTAATCTCAGCTGTGACAAGTCTGATTTCCAGTTACACACAGTATAGGCCTAATAATTCACAAATATTTTTTTTTCTCTCTCTCACTCATAAAAACTCAGATGTAAATTATATCCTGATTTGCTTTTGTTTATTAAGGCCATAGTGGTAACTATGAAAATATATTAATGTGAAAATAATGCAAATGTACATTGAAGATGTTAAATATAGGAAAAAAAATTCTGGGGACCGTAGCAGTCATGGACAGGTGTTTGAATGCCAAAAATGTAGATGAACTAGGCATAAACAGAGGCAGTTGGCAGGGGAAAACTTATAAAACATAAAGTAGAGAGTGCAATATTGAAATCAAAATCTGCCAAGGTTGAAAAGGAAAAAAAGTAAAACTTCGGAAAGAGAATGCTGCATTGAAAAAATTTCAAATGTCGAAACGGGAACCACTAATTTTCTAAAGGGTAAACTAAACGACTGTAGATGGCTTTTTTTTTTTTTTAAATCCGCCATTGAAACTACAAACAAAGTAACCGAATACTCATGATATTACTGACATAAACTCAAGTTTATTTTCGTAAAATGCAATTAAATGTTATAATGTAAAAAAAATAAAAAGCTTTTTTTTACAGAAACGATTAAAAAAATGATGAAGACTCATCCACATGTAATGAAAATATTGGCAGAGAAGTATATTGAAATTATGTTTATATCTTTTACATGTTACTCTGACCATTATCATCCCTAATATATATATATATATATATATATATATATATATATATATATATATATATATATATATATATATATATATATATATACACGTATGTATGGAGTACTTTCGTGACCTCAGTCTGAAATATCGAATACATTCTGATTTCAACATAATGATTTAGAAATCACAGAGGAATAAGATGGTTATACTTCTTATTTTTATTTGATTTTGACTACAGTATTATATATCTTAATCCGATGACACGATCGACTGTTTAGCGGTTATTCTCTACGATGCCAATAGAAGATAAATTATGCACCATTTTCCTCGGCGCATTACCCGACGGCCGGCCAGGCAGCCTGTGTTTGTTAAGCCAAAAACATTCGCTTGCCACGGCCTTATAGTTACATTTACTATGAGTATTGGGAACTTGATCAACTTCACGATCGTTAATCTTTATAATGGGATGCAGAAAAGTTGCTGATACGTATCCAGAAAGTTTATAAACCACATCAAAGAACGATACCCGAAGTCTTGAAGCCTACTTATTCTTGTTTTTCGTAACGTATCTCTAAACTGGCAAGAGAAAATGTAGTTTTGTTGACACTGCGTGAAAGAGGAATAACTTTTCTTTCAGCTGAAACACATAGCGACTTTCCAAAACCAATCTCGCGCTTGCAGTTGAGGAGAAAAGTCAAATCAACAAGCACACATAGAAGCCTGCAGGACGAAACGAAATCGGGCGGGAATGCTATTAACACTACATAACCGTCCGCATACGACTCTCGCCTCGCCAGCGCGCGATTCAAAGGATATGTCCATATAATGGAGGCGTTTCATAACGTATATTTTCGTATTCCGATGATTATGTCTAGATTTCCGTACAGTCCTTGTTGCATTTACGTTTACAGGCGTTTGCTCGAACACGTATTTTGTGGGGATCTCTTCTGAATTCGATTTTTTTTGTCTTTTATTATAAAAAATAACAATATCTGTACATACAATATATATAAAAAAATCAGTCAATAGTACTAACAACTTTTTTTTCTTTTCATATGTATATAATATTTAATATTAATTATTCTTTATAATACAATAGTATTTCTCTTCAATTTCACATTTTACCAATCCCTATCTCTATATTATATTAGACAGGTAGTCTTTTGTAAATATGCTATTTAAGTCGTTGTTGAAAGCATGACATATTAATATTTTTGTTTTTGACATTCTATTTCTTATGAATGTAACTAAATTTGGGTCATCATTCGATTTTAGTTTGATATATTTTTTTTATATTCTTCGTTATTTTTGTGATCCCTAACAGCTTGTGTTACTGAGTAAATATAACCTCATGGGTCTTATTGGTTACTTTTAATTTTAAATAGTGAAGATAAAAGTAAAATTAAATTACAAAAACATCGCAGCAGGCAAAATGGAAATACGGCGTATACTCGATAACACATCGTAAAAAAAAATTGAAATTAGGCATCACGTATTTTTTTCTATTATGAGAGAAAATATACACTATTTGACATTTTTAACAGCATTACAAGCAGAATTTTATCAAAGTTGACTTATATTTACCAAAAATTAACAAATATAATTTTATCCTACCATTCAGGCCGAAAAATATTTTTAGCGTGTACATTTTACAAATAATCTATGTATTTAAATGTTAATATTTTTTATGTAGTTACCCACGTAAGATTTAATCAGTATATATCTATTTTGTATTATCAATGATTTTATAAACCTAACACCATCGTTAAAAACATATTGAAGTAATCTTCATATATATATATATATATATATATATATATATATATATTATATATATATATATATATATATATATATATATATATATATATATATATTACATGCGAATGCATGTGTAAATTTTCAGTTTTGGGAAACTTTGGCAAAATTAATTTCCACTGAAAAAATATAGCGTCTAGTTTTCGTTATTTTTAATTTAAAATATCCGATGTACAATATACATTATTCTTTGGCTACAATATTATTTGAATTTCATTGTATTAACTACGAGTCATCCCTTTCTGATATCACGAAGAAACGGTGGCCACTCCTCTCTGCGAAATGAAATATGGCCTCGTGTGTTTGTCAAACCAAAATGATTCCACGATAACAGCCATATAAGTTCAGTTGCTGTGTATCTACCATACTTGATTACTTGCAGGATAGTTAGTCTTTATATCAGGATGCAAAAATACGGCAAATATCAATAAGTAACGATAATATACCGTTTTAAAAAGAGGAAAATGAAGTTTCCAAGCGCACTTTTTCTCATCTTTTGACGTATATCTCGAAAACGGTCGGAGATAATAACTTTTTGTTAACATTAGGCGAAAGATGAAAAGTTTCCCTTCCACCTGAACAGCAAAATAACTTTTCAAGTCCCGCGTCTTGTCCACAATCGATAAGCAAAGTTGAACAACAAACACAAGAAGAGTCGACATGGCGAAAGCGGGCGCCATGTAGCTCACTACATATCCGTCCGCACGGCGCCTCACCCGCGTGCATTCGAGTTGGATTTAGCAAATTCTCGAGCAATATATTAATACACACATGTTTATGTTTATTCCCGTACCGTGTTGTTACATTTGTGCCAAAACATTTACGCACACGTACTCTTGTAAATGCAAGTATTTACGTAGTTGCGTACTCATTTCTTTATCGAGCTCTTTTTTTTTTTTTGTTTAAACAGTTCTTTATGAGCTTCACTTTTCTACACTTCATTTTTGCTTTATCGCGTAAACATACAAAAGTCCATTATATTTACTAAATATACTCTCATTTTCAAATATTCCATACAGATAATTTTATTTAACTGAAAAAATACAGTCTGTCAGCCACGGAACAATGGAAAATCAAACAAAGGTTGAGAACATAAATGAAAATATTATTTACGCAACTTTTTTATCGAAAGATATTTTTTTCAGCCATCTTCATACAACGAGCGTAAAGACTGCAATACAATTTCTGACATCCACTATAATCCTACATCACTGGCCGTGTTAATTCTCTCGTATCTGGACGTCAATCCATTGAATGCTAAGTTCTGTCTGGTTCGACCTGACCTTTCCTATAAAATGCCTCCTGCTGTTTCCATTGTTAGGCCTATAATACTTTCCAGTTCAATGTTGTTTTCCATTACGATACGTTGTTCAGTAAACTGTATTACCAGGCTTATATTACCCTGTTTGAATCGGAATGCAAGTAGTGTACGATGCTTGTCTTTCGGACACAAATACAGTATATATACACATATTATATATATACATATATATATTATATATATATATATCTCAAAATTTGTATACGTTACATATTCAATGTATTCTTTCGTAAAAATTTGAGTCATTTTATTTTTGAAAGTTTCAAATAAGGTCACTTTTTTTCACATTCTATTTGCAATACACAAAAGCAAATGACGAGTTATCAGTTTCAAAACTCTTGAGGAAGATATTTTTGTCTAGTTATTGAAGAGCCATGCAACTGACAAAAAGACTTTTTGTAACTTTTTTTAGCATCTCTCTCTCTCTCTCTCTCTCTCTCTCTCTCTCTCTCTCTCTCTCTCTCTCTCTCTCTCTCTCTCTCTATATATATATATATATATATATATATATATATATATATGCTTATATATATCAATTTTGTTTTCCTTTATGATGCGTTGCTCAGTAAACTATATATATATATATATATATATATATATATATATATATATATATATATATATTAGACGAAAATATCTTCTTCATGTCTTGAAACATAACTTGTCATTTAGCTTTTGTGTATTGCAAATAGAATGTAGAATAAAAACCAGTGACCCTATTTGAAATTTAGAAAAATATAATGACTAAACTTTTTACGAAAGAAATACACTGAATATGTAACGGAAAAAATATTAAGGAATTTGAAAGTTATTCGTAGAATTTGATAGAAATTATTGTTACTGAGTTTATAACGGTAATTTTAAAAAACATTTAAACATCAAAATATTGTAAAAAAATAAAACATCTTGCTTTGACGAAGAACTTGCGCAGATGATCAGACTGCAATACACCATTTTTTTTTCTTTAGATCGTATTACAGTCATTATGCCACAGTTCGCTATTGTGTTTGTGTGGTTTCAAGTGATCTGTCAAGTCAATTTTTTTCAACTTTTTTTTAAAAATAACAAAAAAATAACATTTACATTATTTCAACAATTAAAATGTTGAACACACGAATGTTTTGGTAACAAATTTTTCCAGTTTCCCCCATTTAAAATTTCTGTGAACCATCTCAGATAATTTAATCTCTCCCTAAGAAAACAAAAACTTTCATTTTCAGTAAGCTAATGTCTAACATTAATTTAATTAAAACGAAAATATTACATATACAAAGCTAAATTATACTTTTTGTACAAATATCATGGATGTATACCTTGTAATAAGTAATTTTAACAATGTATGTCATATTCATTTAGAGTCATCTATTTGCAAGCAGCAGTTATTAATGTTATATATATATGTATATATACACTCATATGTATATTATAATTTAGCAGTTACATTGCTTATTTTGATCGATTCAGAAACTATTTGTTGTTAATAGTAGTTATGTATCTATAAGGTACTTTAATAGGCTATTGTCTTTTTTGAGGCAAACCATCCATTTGTACTTTATTGGTGGAACGTTCTATATATATATATATATATATATATATATATATATATATATATATATATTTATATATATATATATATATATATATATATATATATATATATATATATATATATATATATATATAGTCTGAAGGTGTGTGTGGTTTGGCACATACAAAAATTCCACATGGAAATAAACATAAATATACCTATATAAATCACAAGACTTTTTTTAAAGCTGAAGTCTTGTTTGTTTTACACAAGATTTAATGTTTTTATATACATGCTGTATACTATACACACACGCATAGATAAATAAATAAAGGCAAATGCTACGAAGGAAAGTGGCAATTGCCTTTATTTATATATTCATCACGTTCCATATTTTCGTGATTCAGTTATATATATATACATACACATATATATGTATATTATTTATACACACATTATATATATATATATATATATATATATATATATATATATATATATATATATATATATATATATATATACATATACATACTGTACAAATTCACGCACGTGAAGGGACTGAACGAATCATTTGGACTGCACCAGGCTTCCCAAATTAGGTCACCCTAAAGCGGAAAATAAATAATTCCTTTTAGAATTAATAATTAGGTAAAGCAATAATTATGTCCTGACATAATAGCTTTTTATGCCCTGACTACATGATTGACGATTTCCATCTGTATTAAAGAAAATCGTATAGTTAATGATTCTACGCCCTACATTCTAGGCGTCGAGGACGAAGGTATGTGTTTGTTGTGCTAAAACATCGTCGTCACTACATCCCTATAAATGCCTCAAATTCTAGTGTTTTCCGTGTTCCTTATTCATGAATGGTTGGTTTCCTTAAATGAATGCTAAAAAGTTGAAAATGTTCCTGGAAAAATAGAAATATGGAAGATCAAACATAATTAATATGAGTTTTGGAACACTACGGCAGCACTTTTTGGCTATATTTCTTCTCTTTTACCATCTCCTACGCATTTGAATTCCCACCAACCAATAGGCGAATGCTTAATCATCACACTCGCGCAAAGCAGTAATTTCCAAAGCATACCGTCCGCTCAGAATCGTAAGAAATATAAAATTTACAAACACAAAATGGTGAAGTCGGACGCGCGAGTTGTAACGAAAACGGGCGCCAATGTTGTGAAGCTACATATCCGTCCGCACGCGGGGATTTAGCCGCGACCGGCCCACTGCTCGGCATCAGTTCTGAGCTCGCTCTCATACGCTCCACACGTTCTTCTCGCGTTCTCGCACTCCATTCACGTAAACCGTTACGATGGCTGACGCTGAAGCTGCACCCGCCGCTGCCCCTGCCGCCACCCCCAAGAAGGCCGCAAAGGCAAAGAAACCCGCTGCCAAGCCTGCACATCCTACCTATGCCGTCATGATTGCTGCCGCCCTGAGAGCTCTGAAGGACCGCAAAGGATCATCCCGCCAGGCCCTGTTGAAGTACATCCTTGCCAACTACAAGGTGGGAGACGAGAAGAAGGCCGGTGTCCGCCTTAGGCTCGCTCTGAAGAAGGGAGTTGCATCTGGTGTGTTGAAGCAGGTGAAAGGTGCCGGAGCTTCTGGTTCATTCAAGATCGCCGAAGAAACCAAACCCAAGAAGGCCGCTAAGAAGCCCAAGGCCGTAAAGAAGCCTGCTGCCAAGAAGGCCGCAAAGAAACCCGCAGCTAAGAAGGCTGCCAAGAAGCCCAAAGCCGCCAAGAAACCAGCTGCCAAGAAGGCCGCTAAGAAGCCTGCTGTAAAGAAAGCCGCTAAGAAACCTGCCGCCAAGAAGCCTGCAGCTAAGAAGGCCGCCAAGAAGCCCGCAGCTAAGAAGGCCGCCAAGAAGCCCGCAAAGAAGTAAAGACCTCAGACCAACATTGTGTCGACCGTTGACGAACTTCGCTAATGGATCTCGAGAAGAGAAAAGACTGCTGACAGAACCAGATGATTATCGCCAGTTACCTGAATCCCTTTGCTTCTCAAAGAAGCCCACTGAATATTTCTTATTTTGTATCAAGATGTTCACGTACAAATTTATAATATATTGTAAATATATATATATATATTTATATACCATATTTTCTTGGCCCCAAATTATCATTTATTTGATCAAAGAATGAATAGGTACTTGAAACAGTGTCTAATAATGCTTTAGTAACAAGTAGTTAAAAGTACATATTTCAGAAAATGAGACATTTAACAAAGTGAAAAGTTACCAAAGGGTTAAAGTGACTACATCCAAAACTAGAATGAAATTAACTTTTCAATGTTTAAAAAGTTCCAGAAAGTAAAAAAGTTGGTTCAGAGTAACTAAATATAACATTTACAAAGCTATGAAAAAATGAAATGCACTTCTAGAGGCTTAAAGATAGAAGTAACACATTGAATGTAACATTTTCGAAGGTATAAAAGTACTTATCGTTATCGAGAAAGTGAAACATTAAATAAACATTGACTAAGTTCTGAAAGTAACAGAATGCTAACATTGAAAATACTATGCAAAGGAATACTAGTAAATGCCAACTTTGAAAATACTATACAAAGTAAAGGTTTACTTTAGCCTACATTAGTAGTGCTAAGGCAGAATAATCTGGAATACAAGTACATTGAAGGTAGCACTGACATGTGAAACATTTGAGATAGGTATTAAGTAACATATTCTACCCGAAATTCACGCCAGCAAGAAACGTGAAACTACAAGCAGAAATTCATAACCTAGTAAATCAACTTGGTGGCCCTTGTATGGTGCTAAAAATGTCAGGGACTGCAATCAAGATTATTTTGAGAGAAATAGAAATGGGTTAGAAGCAGTGAAGACAACTGAACGCTGCTATAGGGCTTTTAAGTTTATCCTAAAGTTCCACAAAAAAAAAAAAACCGTCGTAATTTTAGTTCCCGTACGAAGGTAAACAGCTACTGCTTTAAAGAGCTTTTTGGGATAATTGAACTCTAGTTGAGAAAAACAAAAGTTTAGGGATAAGTACATTAAGCATCATATTGCCCTACTCGGCATGTTTAAAGGAAGAGACAGGAATTGCCGGGCGGTACTGTTAATGAGTGTACGTCACCTTGTGACCAACCAAGTTGCATACTGTTCTCATAGCTACTGTTCGTTGCCATTCAATGCATACGGAAATTCACTTCGCCACGTTCTTTCCCAGTAATATTTTGAGAGAAGAGGGTGTTTTCAGGTTCCTTGTGAATGAAACCCCGTACACATATATATCTACGTATACCTTCCCTAAAACACTTTATCTATAAACCTTAGTTAATGTAAATAACCATGATTAACCATTCACAAACAATACAGCCCAAGAATAACACCTTGATTAACCATTCACAAATAATACAGCACCCCAAGAATAACACCTTATCACAACTCTAACATGAATAACGCCCTTTGCACGCACAAATGATAATATGACAACCAACCTGTAGAATATGATAAAGGAATATCTTGCGTACTTACAATGTTGACCACACTTCAAGGGGTAACAACCCACGTAAACAGACCGGTGAATCTGACAGTGTAAGGTTCCTACTTACGAAGTTAACTATAGAAAAGGATACCAAACCCAAAAGTGGAGGAGGCGAAACTAAAAGAAGAAAAAAAAATACTCTTGTCACTAGAGGTCTTGCAAAGACACTTAGCATGACAAAAAGCTTAGGAATTACAATTATTACAAATTATTATTATAAATACATTTACAAACAACACTAAATAACATTACACACACACACACATATATATATATATGTGTGTGTGTGTGTGTGCGCAGGAGGTCGTGTGAACCGCTCGTCTTTGCGTAGACGAGTAAAGTCTGAGCATATTTTACGCCAGTTCTCGGCCTGTCTACGGCCTTGATTAACTTTGCGAATTTAATGACAAATTTACAGGGAATATTTTGTAAACCCTTTTCTCTCCCTTCACGCACATAATGTATATATATATATATATATATATATATATATATATATATATATATATATATATATATACTCATAATTTGACATGTAAATTATATATGAAACTTCACCACAAAAGTCATGAATGTGGGTGTAAATCCTGAACGATTTCATCTCTATATCCGAGACATTTTCCGTCCTGTGAAATTGTCCTAGCTATGGAGACAAAATCAGTCAGGATTTATACTCAGTGTTTCAATTTCCTTGTGGTAAAGTATGTGCGGTCATGTCCAAATATTCGAACAAAATTTTTCTCTCTCTCTTTCTATATATACAGTATATAAAGCGCCAATATATTTGAGCTATAATACACACATGTCTACCTGCACACACACACACACACACACACATATATATATATATATATATATATATATATATATATATATATATATATATAGAGAGAGAGAGAGAGAGAGAGAGAGAGAGAGAGAGAGAGAGAGAGGAGAGAGAGATGTACCGAAATGGCGAATCAATTAGATCAATAGCAAAAGAAATGGGAATCTTCAAAACTACCATTACAGTATGATGTACTTCAGTAAGAGAGAAGCGAAAGTCCCGCTCATTTTGATTTGTACCATTTCTGTCGTCATGGAGCAAAGAAAACGACGAAATGGCTCAGTGTAAGTGAAAGAGAGACTTGATACTTGCTATGATTATACATGTATAACCTCAGTTCAAGTATTTTGTTCCTATGCCCTTAAAATTTAGGTAAAAAATCCCTACGTTTTGGGATATGACCATACTGTTGGCAACACTGTTAGGTGTTCGTGTTTTTGTTTATTCACAATGTTTACACGTTCTCAATACTGCAGGAAGCTAAATTTTAAATATTTCGTTTCGCATCAACTCTTCGATACTTATCCTGTTTATTCTATTGCATATATAATCAAAGAATTACAAGGAAATAAAAAAAGTTCTGTCAAAGACGAGAAAGTTATTTCAAAATGTAACCCCGTATTTCAGTAATATTCCAGACTGGGTACGTATAATCTATTTGTATTCACATCACATAAAAGTCGAATCGTGACTCTTATGAGACGAGTAAATCAGGGATTCCCAAAACTTGACTTCCGTTTAAAAACATGGAAGTAATGAAAATAACAAACGTAAGTTGCCGCCAATGTAATGAAGCTACATGGTATCCATCCCGCTCTTGCGAACTCACCCGCCGGTTGCCAGCTGCACGACGTCAGTTGCGATCTCACTAGTGGGCTGTACCCGTCGCTCGTGCTCACCTTTTGATATAATACCGTTAGTTTTACCTCCCCTAGACGATCAACTTTTTGGACGCAATATTTTGCGCGCCGTAATTCCGTCACCAATATTGCTTCCCTCACACGGCTCCACTTTTGTTATCCGTCTAAAGATGCTGTCAAGTGAGGACTTGGCAAGTATCGCAGTGGCCATCGTATATTGTGATGAAGAACCGAGGAAAAAGCGCCGCTGGGTGAAAGACTGCGATAGGAAAAGGCCTCACGATTCGCACGTCGATCTCCTGAACGAGTTCAAATTCAGTGGGTCACGGGATATCGGACAGTTCATACGAATGGACAGCGAATCATTCGGGGAACTGCTTGAGATGGTGAGACCAGTCATTGCGAAGAAAAACACAGTCATGAGAGACGCCATTCCAGCCAGTCAGCGATTGTCAGTCACTTTGCGCTACTTGGCGACGGGGAGCTCGTTTGGAGATCTGAAGTCCAGCAGTGCCATTTCTCCACAGTCGATTGGTCAAATTGTGATGGAGACGTGTAAAGCTCTGATTCACTGCCTTAAAGGATATATTCAGGTATGAAAATAGCTTAGTTTTTATGCATAGTTCATGTCTCCTTAAACACTTAATGCAAGTCATACGAGAATCTATTGTAAATTTACTGGTACCGAGATATTTATTGCTTAGAATATTTTTTTTAATATTTACATTATTTCAACAACTGAAATGTTGAACACACGAATGTATTTTGTTACAATTAAATCCGATGTTTTATTAAGGCAAAAATTTACCTAGAAACCCATTTTACAACATTTAAATTTGAAATATAGTGTCCTTAGGCAAAATAAATCGGCTATAACAACTTGAAAATATATCCTATCGATGTTTTAGAGTATAATATACATAAGCCAATTTGTAAAGATTAGCACTTCACCGTAACTCATTTTTCTGTTTAAAAACTGATTACTATAAGCCTGCATGTACGTTACAAGACGTTGCTCAGTAGGGAAATGACTTAATCTATAAAATCAATCTGTACATAGAATGTTTATGATATCACAGATATGCGCATTCATTTGATACACGAATTGCTCGTATATGCTATATTTGTTTACCAGCTACACATTTAATCATAAACAGTGGCCACATGATGACGTGTGTATAAATGTGCAGGAAAGAATTCAACCATTTTATATCATGGTATCTTCAATTTTACAGTATATCCAAGTCGGCTATATTCATGTTTCTGATAAGGACCAGCGCTCAACTGGAGTAGTCGTTATATTTATGAATTTGGTAATTAAACGTTTATTTATATGGTAAAGTTATATTTTTATTTGAGGCATTTCTAATTTGCATAGGTCTCGCGACCCAGTTCACTGTAAATGTAAGTCTAGTATTAAGTGCGCGATTATTTTAAGGTGGGTTTCACTCCTTTTCCCGCCAATTCAAGACAGTTTAAAAGATCAATTAAAGACATCTTTATAATTGCAATACTGAAAATAATACGATATAGAGGTCTGCCTAGGCCAGAAGTGAAAAGTCTTCTTGTCAGGTGAAGAAGGAATGTCATCGACCTTTCCACACTTGAATTCAAACCCCTCCCCCCCTACCCTTCAAACCTAGACAGCATTGCTTGGGATGACTGCCTCAAGAAGCAGTTGGGTTTCTTATGTTGTTAGCAAGCTCTTTTATGTATTGAATTTGTTAAAGTTTGTATTGTGATACTATTTCAAATATTTGGTTTGCTGTAAGATATATGATTTAATGGCATGCTTATCAGGTCTAGGCTAATATACATATACATATATATATATATATATATATATATATATATATATATATATATATATATATATATATATATATATATATATATATATATACATGCTTTACGCTACAGGTTACCAGATTTTTTTACAACTAGGAAAAAAAAGCATTATACAAGCAACTGAATTTCACACAGAAATGATGAACAGGTCGCTTAAACATGATTGATAAAAATATAGCAATGACGTTTTATAAAATTAATTATACAAAATTCTTAAGTGACAACTGTTTAATGGTAACACATTAAGTAGAACGATAAAATTCTAAATTACCTTTTCTCTGTTATGGCTAATTCTAGTTGTTTCAGGATATATCAGCAAGGGCGATAGGGTAACCCACCAATTCCTGCTTTCTTTTCAGATCACAGATTCCTTTTATCTTTACAGTTAATGTTTCATTTCCACGAGCCTTATCAATATTTGTTAATTCATTCTTAAGCAATAATTTTTCCTTTACGGCCCTTATTTACAATGTTCACTGTTTAGGTTTCATAATTTACCTACCTCTAAGTATATATATATATATATGTATATATATACATATACACATAAATGTATATATGTATGTATATTAAATATATATTAACTTTATCACATACACAATTGTTCTGTGCATTAGTAGAATTACTAAAAGGACCTCATTCAAACTGGATGGTACGGATACTTGATAATGTGGACTGTTTGTCCAAGAAAACTTGTAACTTTTTGAATAAAAACTCCATTGGATACCA
The DNA here is from genome assembly GCF_040412425.1 of Macrobrachium rosenbergii. NCBI lineage: Eukaryota > Metazoa > Arthropoda > Malacostraca > Decapoda > Palaemonidae > Macrobrachium > Macrobrachium rosenbergii. The sequence goes on from NC_089752.1 coordinate 116,838,722, forward strand.
TCCAGTTTGAATGAGGTCCTTTTAGTAATATATATATATATATATATATATATATATATTTATCATTGCATATTTCCAGTTACCAAAGACCGAAGAAGAATGGAAAGGAGTTGCAAGGGGATTTGAGGAACGCTGGAATTTCCCCAACTGCGTCGGGGCTATCGATGGCCACCACGTCGAGACCAAGAAACCAACTCTCTCCGGATCTTCGTATCACAACGACAAGTACCGCTTCTTCAGCATCGTCTTATTGGCCCTCGTCAACTCGAAGTACGAATTCTTGATGGCAGACGCTGGAATTAAGGGTAGAGTGTCTGATGAAGATGTCTTTGATGAAAATGCATTCGGGAAGCTGGTTGAAGAGAGGTCGTTGCGTCTACCAGAACCCCAGTGCTCAACTTACACCGACAGAAAGCTTCCGTTCGTATTCGTCGCTGGCGAACCGTTTACAATGACTGAAAACGTTCTGAAGGCTTATGCTCGATCAGAATTAGATGCGAAGAAGAAGAGAATTTTTAATCGCCGGCTCAGTCGAGCGAGGGGCGTTGTTGAAAAGGCTTTTGGTATTTTAACTCATAGCTTTGGAGTGTTTCAAGGACCTATCAATTTAGCCCCAGAGAAAGCTCAGGTAGTTATTCTAGCATGTTGTTATCTTCATAATTTTCTGGCTATGACAAAACGTAGCTCTTACATGGATGAAAGCTTTTTGAATGAAGAAAACTTGGATTCCGGTAAAATTGCCGGCGTACACCCGATAAGCTTCCAAAAGTCTAATGCAAGCAGAAATCCAACAGATATTGCAGGAGAGGCTAGGGACAGCTATTGTGATTACTTCAACAACGAAGGTAAAGTGCCCTGGCAAGATGAATGCAGTTCATAGGCCTAGCGGTTAACTGCTTAGTTATAAGGAACGATGATTTTGTACAGAACCTTATTGTAACCAGAGAAACGATTTTTTTTATTTTCAGTTAATATCTTTGATATGATGTTGAACCAGACTTCTTTAACTGTTAATTTGGTGAGTTCCTTTCTGGAATTTATACGTAAGTAGGTTTTCATGTGCATTCCAGCACGATAATTCTTGGTCATTCACAGGACCAACAGTATTTTTAGACTCATTCCAGAGAACACACGATCGTTGTGAAATGTCATTCTCATCATCAGTAACTCGAGTGGTGACAGCGCATGAGCAACAGGTAGAGAGCGAGTGTTGCCATAAAGCTGGCATTCTCTTTAAAAACAAGTAACGTAACGAAGGGTGAAGGACTGGATAAGGACAGGGGTGTCAAAAATGACTTGGGTTACAAAAACTCATGATAACTAATTGGAAATTTTATTTTAAGGCAATCTCTTTACCTGTACTCTAATCCTATCTGCTGAAGCCAAAATCTGCAATAGAAAAGAAAAAAAAAATTAAAAAGGGCATTTTCGTATGTCTCCACAAAAACCGCTACTGCTTGAAAACTATCAGAGATAAAAAGCTAAACGAAGTCTCATTTAATAGCTAAAGAGTGCGTCAAGAATCTCTCAAGAAAACATTTTGTACTTTAGAAAGTTTAAGTTATTATTTTTGGGTTTGAATTTGTAATTAAAATCTGTTACGCAAATAATGTAATTTTAAATAAAGAAAGAAACATTTTCAAAGATTGGTTCTGATCACGCTATAGAACTTTTAAAGAAAAAAAAAAAAATGTGGAAATCGGATAAAAACTAACGGAGTAATGATTTAAAGGACAATAACTTACTTTTGAGAAAATGGCATATAAAGTTGACACACCCCACGGCGACTATATGCTCCTGCAGAGTAGCTCTGGTCTGTCTACAACTTCCTTCTAGCTCTTTTTCTTTATCGGTGCATCCATCCTCTGGTCTTGAGTCTGTAGACACTTGAGCAAATATTCAGTAAAATGGAGGCCAAGCAATTTATTCAAATTACTTTCTTCGCGCCCAATGTTGTGGTTAGAAACTGCTTGGGACGCCGCAAAATCAACATACCTCCTTTTTACATTTTTGTGTTTGGGACACGTACTCCAAACTCTCCTATGTAAATGCTCATTTGGATTCTGAGTTTTCCCGCGCAGGCATCTCGTCAGTAGGGCAGAACCATAAGGGCCTTGTCCATCATTCATGTCTCTAATAGCTTTGAAGGTCTTCGTATCACCATCAGAGATGAACCTAACGTATCGAAGCCTATACCTTGTGACCTTGACCATAACCTTTTAGCAGTAACTGGTTCCATACTCCCAGAAGTACCTTTATAATTTATGTCACACTGGGGGGGATGCATGGCGTACCAACGATTGTACTTATCCTGTGTCCACTGCTTCATCTTCACAAGATTTTGCTTCTTGGTACAAGGTTCACACAAAGAACACAGCGTTATATAATCTATAACACGGCCGACATGCCCCTCGATAACAGCACCGAAAAAATACTTGGAAGTATGGCCCCTTTTATGCCACGAGCCATCATACGATACATCTATATTCACTACGCCATCCTCTCCCACACATTCTGGATAATTAGTTCTATAATAATCATCAGTTGCCTTCCTGCTTTTTTCTAGTGCTTCTTGCGCCTTTACCTTTGCCACTTCCTTCACACGATCTGCATAACGTTTATATACTTTGCTACTCACAACCCTCAAACATATATAACTGCAAACTCTTCTAAATAATGAATAACCAAAAATAAATTGCATCATAATATATACAAGAACTGTTGTCATAACATGAATACCTTTAGCTTTCACAGATGGGTAGGTTTCAGCATTATTATCAAAAACAATAAATTTACACTTTGTACAAAACATTCTTACTCGAGTGTCCAAGTGTCTTTTCACAATAACTGACTTGACACGTCTTTCAAAGCACTCGGGGCAGGCTACATTACCAGCAATGTCTACTAAATTACTTCTTATGAATATCGTTTCAATATTCGTCACTTCTTCTACTGTTTTCTCAATACCGGTCTCTCTACGCATAGCTCTGGTGGGGATCCGTGTTAGAGCACTGGTAGAGGGCACGGGATCAGCTGATATTGGTGGTAAATTGGCGGACGCTCTTCTCTCTTCTGCTCTCCTTCCCTTCATTTCTCTCGCTTTTTTCAGCAGAATCGGCCAGCTTCTTCATGTAGCCTTTCTTCCTAGGCATTGCTGAAAGATTTGCAGTGTAGAGAACACGATAATATATATACAATCGCCCGATAAACGGCGATTGCTGCAGACGACGAGCGAGAAACGTCAAGAACAGACGCACCTGACGACCGAACGTTACGAAAGCATTCAAGGCAGTGGCTGTTGAGACTTGTTCTGCTAAGCGCCGCGCAGTGTTGCCAACTCGATTTGACAGTAAAGCGCTAAAAGTGGATGGCAAAGGCACTATAAAAAGGCGCTAGACTTTCTAATTAATGCACTAAAAAAAGCGCCAAATAAAAAATAAACAGTAATTAATAAAGCTTATGTTGTACTTACGTGTACTGATCATCATTAAAGGTTATATACGTGGTTCTGCTAAATTTAGAAGTCTTCTAACATTCCAATAAAGTCCTCATCCGCATCTACATTTTCATAAGCTTCGAGGCTTCCAATTTTCTTGACAACATCACTTGGAAGCTCACATTGATAGCAACATTGCCAGCGCCTCTTAAATCCATATTTAATGGCAAGAATACTATTTAATGTAGAAAACCTCTTTCCTTAAAGAGCGCTAAAAAAGGCGCCAGCGTCAAACGAAAATTTTTGGGCGCCGAAATAATTGAAAGCGCGCCGAATCTAACGCGAAAAGCGCTAAATTGGCAACACTGTAAGCGCTGCTTTCACCTCCAACAGTCCACGGTGGACGAGTTGCTAAGCATTATTTTTATCTATAATATATGTATAAGTATATAATTCCTTGTATATTAAAATTATACGCTATATAACCTAATAATAGGGAATTAAAAGCGTGATGTCAAAATAATGACTTATTTTAGCAAAATATTGTAAAAAAAATAGTTAGAATCAATATATCGCCATGAAACTTCGGGAATGCTTGCCAAGACTACGAAGTATTCGATGGTTGATTCACTAAAAATCGACTTTTGTCAAAATTTTTTCGTCATTTTTGACACCCCTGCGCAATCCTCATTTAAACCTCTTGGATGAAATAAGATCAACTGATATGAATGACTTTTATAATTATTTTCGAAAGCGTTCAAAGGAGAACGTGAGAACACGAATGACCGATTTGAAAATATTTCGAAATCCATCATTCACAGTTTCGTGACTGACATACCACCATTCCGCTGTTTAACACGGTCAGTTTGCCAACGCCATATTTTTGGCATTGACACTTCAGGGGCCTGGTGCCCGAAATGTGTATGGCTTCAGTCTCACACAGGAACTCTCGGTGAGAACTTCATCGCAATGTGACAGTCATACAATAGATGGAATTTTAGTGACGTCGTTGAAATATACAGTCAACAGTGTCTGTGGAAAGTTAAATGAGGGAAGAACTGTCGCGCACGATGCGTTTTTAGAGGAACGGAAAGAGAAGGAAAATTCGGACACGAGAGAGAAAGAGAGAGACCGCGGAAAGAAAAATAAACGACTTGAGAAACTCGTGCTGAAATGAACTGGAAAAAGAGGAACCGCCATTAATTCAAGCCCTGTGCCTATTCACATTCCATGATGGATGTATTCTGACCTGCTGCATTTGCAAAGGACCAAGAGCTTACTAGTATCTGTTTCTATTATAGATAAGGTCAGTAACACGTAATTTGTCCATTAAATTATTATTTTCTTAATATTGTAGGATCTTTCCTAGATATTGGCCCCCAGGGATTTTCGGGTGTCGTTATCTAGGATCTAATATTTCTTGGGGGTCATTATTTTTGTGATATTTAGTCTTATATTTTTACGTTCATCCCCAACGGGCTTGTACTAAACACGCCGTAAAGGTGGATACATAACGGGTTAAAACCTGTGTGGGTCACTATCTAGGAAAGATCCATATTGTATAAAGTTTAGAAAGCCGTATTCAAAGAAACATTTAAACTTATAACATTGAGCAACATTAGTGTAATCAGTGGCGCCATAACAGTAGGCCAGTATAGACTTTAATGAGGCGCTGGTGATCTGCACAAGATTAGCTCTCAACTTGGTAACACGCCGAGCTAACTTACATTGCTCTGAGCTGTCGTATTAAAGAGACGAAAAAACTATATCTTTTGATTTTTCAATTCGTTACTTACGTAAGTTGCAGTAGCAGCAAGCTCCTAGCTCCTGAAGTCAACTCTTCCAGAGAAATGTCTTTGTCCTGTGTATGCAAAGTCTGAGCAAGACTCACAGAGGGTCAATAACAGAGTGGCGACCTCTCTTTCTTCCCGTTTAATTACGATAAAGGATATGTTATTCCATTACAGGTTAAGTTAATCATTATCGTGCAGTATGCTTCAAAATATTCTGAGGCATATCGTAGTTGAAGTAAGGAATTGTGTATTGTTTCTGTATATCCAAATGTTAGAAAGCGTCTTTTAAACAAACCAGCGTCGGAAAAAAGCTAGGAAAGTAATTTATTTCTGTTCTAAGACTTCTAAACGGTACTTGAAATTGCTGAATAATGACAGCCATGAGAAAGTAATTTTGAGATTCTGAATAAGACTGTTCTTAAAAGAAGAAGAAAAAAAAACCTGTATCAATAAGCATAGGTCTAGCATTTGATTGGCCAAGATTCTTTTCCTAGTTACCATCCTTATTGGCTGTTTTTCCTTGGCATAAACTGACAACTTTTATCATGAAGAAATTGTTTTTATATTCGAAAAATAAGGCTTAAATGATACAGCAACTTACCAATAGGGCATAGGTCTACCAAAGGCTTCCATACTTCATTTTCTTGCTGTTACCAATCTGAGATATTTCATTTGAGGACGACAAATGAAACTAGGATTTGTTACACATCAAAAATACTGCCATGTTGACTTTGAATCTAATAATAAAAGTTGTTTTCTACGTATTGGTGTGACGCTGAAGCATCGGAATTCCGTTGAGAAACCACGTTTGGCGATTTGCATTTTGTTAAAAAAAAACTCAGTAACTGCATCTGCATGTCTAAAACTGACAGATTGATGGCACAGACAGTATCCTACAGGGTTACATACTGCAGATAATTCTTAATGACTGACAAAATACAGGTGTCCATATGCACCACTAACCTGTTGACACAAGTGTAATACCAGTAGGCCTACTTACTACTAAACATTTTTAATATCAAGCTAGATCTTCCTTACGTTACATTATGTGGCATATAAGATATTAATGATATTCTGACATCAAAATATAAATTGCAAGTGCATCCATGTGCCACAATAATATGCTGAAAATATAAGACATGTGAAAAGAGAAAATGTATCTGCTGTTAACAAAACGCATACCTGAGTAGCACAAAATTATGGGTAAATAAATTTCGTTGTACTTTGTTTATCTGTGGAAATGTTATTCCATTTTCTCGTGAAGAATTCCTCTACCCACTCTGGCAATTATAAGATGCGCATTACTGAGTTAAGGAACGAGCAAAAATTGCAATTGCACTTTCAATTTGTGTTATTCCCTTGTTTGTCGAGAGCGCTGCAAGGCTCTGCAGCGCCGCCCTGGATTCCAGGTTATCCTAACTAGATTTCCAGGATCCTGGAAATCTAGTTATTTGGAAGATGCATTGAACTCTCTTAAAATCTAGTTAACCCAATGATTGGGAAAACTAAAGAATATTAGGAATCAAACTGACATACATCATTCTAATTGATACTGTCAGTATGTTTAATTTAACGTAAATTAATTTGTTTTGAATAAGCCACTTTGGCAGTAATTATTCTTTTGGAACGTAATGACCCTGTTTCCTCCTCCCCGACATTTCTGACTTGTTGTTTAGTTTTAATTACAATGAGCTTGTTTTATTTTCACGTGTGGTTTTGGCTTCTCGTCCGGACCTGTATTCGGCGCTGTTTCTCGAGGACTGAGAGAGTTGTTTTCTGGACCTTTAGCATTGTGTGGGCCTGCCTTATTCTTGATTGATTTTGAACTATCTCTGGATTACGATACCTGCCTTTCATCAGTTGCTGCTGCTTTGGGAGATTGATTTATTCTTCAGTCTACGCCCTTGGTCCAGTAACACTGCCAAGGGGACCTCTCTGCCAACTGGTAAGGTGTGATTGCCTGTCGGACGGCCGTGTCCGTTGATCGTCTTGCGACGTTAAAGTGATTCTATCTTCTGTCTACGCCCTTGGTTCAGTAATACTGCCTAGGGACCTCTCTTACGTTGGTAAGGTCTCGAGTATATATATTATGCCCCTCGACCCGTGATTTGAAGGCTGCGTTTGCCTCTTCTACTTTTTTCAGCTCACTTAAGGGAAGCAGTTTTTTTTTATAAACATTTAGTCTGTATTAAGTTAGGTTATTCTGTCTTTTCGACATCCTATTACTTTCAGGGCCCTCTCTTTAAAGTGTAATTGTATAGCCTATCTTAATTTGGTGTAAGAGTGTTTATTATTCGATGTTTTCAGTGTGTGGTTGATTTTTGTGTTCATTTAATGTATTTTGTAAGAGGCTCAGTGGTCATTTCTTTCTAAAAAGTTTGTATTAAATATTAAGGTTGTATTTTCAGCTTTTACTTATCCTCCTTGATTCCATCTCTGTACACTCTGTTGCGGCCATTCCACCTATTGTGGACTTGGTCGTTAGTGACTTTATTTGTATTTTAAGAGACTTGTGTATGTTTGATGGGCGTGGGCCCATAACATTTGGCGACCTTGCCAGGATTTGTCGGATCCTGTAGTCACTTGAGTGTATAGAGTGGATTCTTGGGGTGTTTTGCAGCATAGTAATACCTTCTCTCCTATATTCTTGTGTTGATCGGTGTTTATAATTTTTTTTTTTTCTTGACCGTGGTAGGATATTTGTGTGGTTATTGGTGTTCAGTGTATTGGTTTGTTTCTGGGTATATTTTGTGAGATACATTTATATATTTACTTGTGTGTAATTAATTTACTATGGCTGATTTGAATATCCCGGAGCTCTTGAGTGGAGAGGGGTGGCAGGACAGGTTGGCAGAATTGAATAAGCCTGATTTAGAGAGTGTAGCAGAATTTGTTGAAATTGAAAATCCTGGGTCTGTTAGGAAGGGCTTGTTGCTGCTTAATGTTTATGAAAAGGTTAAGGTGATGAAGGCAGACGGTAAACCAGAGACTAGGCAGGTGGAGGAAGCGGTGTCAGTAGAAATTTTAGATAGGCAGATTCAGTTGAAAAGAATGGAAATAGATCTCCAAAGGTTGAAGGCTGAGGAGAGAGAGAGAGAGAGGCAGCACGAACTTGCTATGCAAGCATTGAGTAATAGGGGTTCTTCTTCTTCCCAACATAATGTGTCTGCAATGCCTTGTATTAATCTAACTGAAGCTCTAAAGTTAGTCCCAAATTTTCAGGAAGTTAACGTGGCAGAGTTTTTTGTTTCTTTTGAGAGAATAGCTTCAAGGTTGGAATGGCCAAAAGAGTATTGGACCACTCTTATTCAGAGTAAATTGTTAGGTAAGGCCCAGAAAGTTTACGTTACCTTGGACGAAGATCTGTCTTCAGATTATGATTCTGTAAAGGCCATAGTTTTGAAGGCTTACGAGTTGGTACCGGAAGCTTACCGACAACGCTTCCGTAATTTACAGAAGGAAAGAGGGCAGACTTTTGTAGAGTTCGCCAGGGCTAAAGAGCAATTTGCTGGCGACTGGTTAAAGTCTAAGGAGGTGACAGACTTTGAGAAATTAAAAGAATTGATTTTGGTTGAGGAGTTTAAAAGGTCCGTGCCTAATGAGGTGAAGGTACACCTCGAAGAGTTAAAATTAGAAACTTTACAGGAGGTGGCAATTGCAAGTGATGAGTACCTCCTCTCTCATAAAAATGTGATAGGGGAAGTACCCAGAAATGAGAAATCTGGTTGGGTGAGAGTTAACAGGAATAGTAATCAGAACAGGTATAATAGGCCTAATGTTAATTATGGTTCTCGTACTACTCCTGTTAACAGCTATAATAGGCAGACCACAGATAACCCGGAGAAGTTGAAAACTTTGACTTGTTTCTTCTGTCATAAGAAGGGACACGTCAAGAGCATGTGTTATGCATTTAAAAGGTCACAAAGGACCGAAAGACGTCCGGTAATGGCCATTCGTAGGAATGAGAACGAGTCAGTGGCTGAGAACTCTAATAATCAGTGACTAGGCAATAAGTCACTGGCTCCTTTTCAGAAATTTTTGTCTGATGGTTTTGTTCGCTCTGGGAATTCGACTGAGCAAAGAAAGGTTAAAATTTTGCGTGACACTGGGGCTGCTCAGTCTTTAATTCTCAGAGAATCCTTACCTATTGATTGGGAATGTTCAAATAAGGAATATGTTTTGTTAAGTGGTTTTCCAGATACGGTCAGGTCTTACCCGGTTGAGAGTTTTTATTTATCATGCCCGTCTTTTTCAGGTTATTTAAAACTGGCCATTATTGATAAATTTCCTATTAAAGATGTGGATTTGGTGTTAGGGAATGATGTCGCCTAATAAATAAAACTTTCCCTATTGTATTAAGTTCCGGTAATGAAATATCTGTAGTCACTCGATCGAAGGCTAGTAGTGTTGACTCGGCCGAGTCGGTAGTTGATGTTGATTTGAGTAGTTTAGATCGTAGTGATAGCTTAGTTATAGATAGTGGTGTGTTGGATAATAAACTTAATTGGACTACTAAGGAACTTATTACAGCTCAGAAAGCAGATTTTAAAGACCTGCCAGTTGAGTCTGGCGAAATTACTGATTTGACTGTCCCTCGATTTAAGATAATTAATAATATTCTGTATAGAATAAGTAGACCTTTGATGCCATTAATACAGGTTGCGAAATTGTTAAACAGATTGTGGTTCCTTTTGTTTATCGAAAGGAGTTAATGACATTGGCTCATGAAAATGGTTTGGCTGGTCATTTTGGTGTTTTTAAAACCACTCGTAAATTGTGTGAAAATTATTTTTGGCCTAAGATGAAAGATGATGTTAAAAAATTTGTAAATAGTTGTGATGCATGTCAAAAGGTCAGGAAGCCTAATCAACCAATTCCAAAGGCACCATTACATCCTATTCCTGTTGTTTCTGAACCGTTCAGAGAGGTAATTATTGACGTGGTTGGTCCTCTGCCGAAAACTCGTAGTGGCAATCAGTATATTTTAACAATTATGGATAGGATGTCTCGATATCCTGAGGCAATACCACTACGAAATGTAAAATCTGTTAAAATTGTTGAAGTATTAATTGAATTTTTCACCAGGTTCGGAATGCCCAAAGTAATTCAGTCCGATTGTGGGTCTAATTTTCTGAGTAAATTATTTAGGAGAAGATGGCTGAATTAAAAATTAATCATGTGACTTCTTCTCCGTACCATCCTGAAAGTCAAGGTGTTTTGGAACGATTTCATCAAACCATGAAGTCTATGATAAAAAGTATTGTTTGGTTAATGGTTCTGAATGGGATAAGGAACTACCTTATTTATTATTTGCATTTCGGTCAGTGCCGAGTCAGTCTTTAGGATTTTCACCTTTCAGCCTTATTTTTGGTCATTGTGTGCGTGGTCCATTGGATGTGGTTCGTGAATCTTGGGAGGGGGACGCCCTGATATGAATTTATTAGATTATGTTAGTAATTTGGGTGATAAATTAACGAAGGCTTGGAAGTTTGCTGGTGAAAATTTATTGTGTAGCCAAAAGAAAATGAAATACTTTTTTTGACCGAAAGACTAAGGAGCGTAATTTTGTAGTGGGTGATAATGTTTTGGTATTGCTTCCCATTCCAGGAAACCCTTTAAAAGCTTCATTTTCAGGACCGTGGAAAATTTTAAAGAAAGTAAGTGATGTTAATTATTTAGTTGAAACTCCTGAAAGGAGGAGACCCTACCAGTTATGTCACATAAATATGTTAAAGGCTTATAAAGGTCGTGACAAAGTTATTCCCGTGGCATTAGTTGGTGATACTACAAAGTGTAACGGTATTAATTCTTTTTCTTTTCCAGACGTGAGTAATTTTGATGATGATTGTTTTGATGGTGCCGAATGGCCTAATGATAATGAACATTCTTTAGAAAATTTTTCAGAAATGGTTTCACATTTGAATTTAGTAGAACAGGGATCTTTGAAAAAGTTAGTTTTTAGTTATAAGGATTTATTTTCGGATGTTCCAGGACAGACCACTGTCCTTGAACACGATGTGGATGTGGGTAACGCAACTCCGGTAAAACAATCCCCTTACAGGTTAAATCCATTTAAAAATGATGTTGTGGATAAAGAGGTTGATTATATGTTACGACACGGGCTGATCGAACCCAGCAACAGTCCGTGGTCTTCACCTGTTGTTTTGGTAAAGAAACAGGATGGTCAATTCAGGCTTTGTTTTGATTACCGCAAAGTCAACGAGGTCACAAAGCCTGATAGTTATCCTTTACCCAGGATAGAGGACTGTATTGACAGGATAGGGAATTCAAAATATATAACTAAATTTGATTTGTTAAAGGGGTATTGGCAAGTTCCGCTGTCCAAACGGGCACGGGATTTGTCAGCGTTTGTAACGCAGCGCGGACTCTACCAATGTAAAGTAATGCCTTTTGGGATGAAGAATGCCGCTGCAACCTTTCAAAGGTTAATGAATACTTTGGTCCAAGGTTTAGAGGGTGTGTTGTTTATATTGATGATATTGTAATTTATAGTGATGACTGGGACACCCATCTTAAACGTATTAAGGCTTTATTTCAGGTACTTAGGAAAGCTGGTTTGGTTATAAACCTAAAAGAGTGAGTTTGCCAAAGCAAAGGTTGTATATTTGGGTCACGAAGTAGGATTTGGGAAAGTGGCTCCGAAACAGGCAAACGTAGACTCTATTAGACATATTGAAATACCGAAGTGTCGCAGGGATGTCAGAAAGTTCCTTGGTTTAGTAGGGTATTACCGTAGATTTGTTAAGAATTTTTCTGATATCGCTGAGCCCCTGACTAATTTATTACGTAAGAATGTGACTTTTGTATGGACTAATGATGCCCAAAATGCCTTTGAAAAGTTAAAGCAGGTCCTAATGAATTTCCCTATTTTGAAAGCTCCTGATTTTGACGTTCCTTTTTCGCTTGCTACTGATGCCAGTGATGTTGGGGTTGGAGCAGTTTTGTTGCAGGAAGATGCTCATGGAGTATCTCATCCTGTTGCCTATTTCTCCAAAAAGTTATCCCCGGCACAACGGAAATACTCGACTGTAGAGAAAGAGACTTTGGGATTAATTTTAGCTGTTAATCATTTTCAGGTATATTTATCCTCTACAGGGACTCCGATTAAAATATTAACGGATCATAATCCGTTGGTTTTCTTGAACAGGTTTAGGAATAAAAATCAACGGTTGATGCGTTGGAGCCTCCTGCTCCAGGAATGGAATTTTAGCTTTTCACACATTCCAGGCAAAAGTAATGTTGTCGCTGATGCGCTGTCACGCATCAGTGACTGATCGATGGGTTGATTTGAGAAAAACCTTTTTGTTCTTCGTAAAGTTTTGTATATACTTATATTAATTGATTTGATTAATCCTATAAATTTATTGAATGTACAGGTTTCCAGGTGTGTTGTAATAATGTTGTGTCAGGTGTTTTTGTTTATGAAATAATTTAGGATTAAGTACTTAAGATTAAGATGTTAAATATCGTGATTTACAGGTTTTTCTTCGGTGTCGTCTTTGATTAAGAGTGGTTAAAGGGTACTTTTGATTTCTGTTTATTTTAGTATGTGTTATTGGTGGAGGCTAATTTTAAGGTGTTACCATTGTCTTGTGTATGTCCAGGTTAATTTTAAGGTGTTACCATTGTCTTGTGTATGTCCAGGTTAATTTTAAGGTGTTACCATTGTCTTGTATATGTCCATTAATGATGTGTGTATTTAAGGCCCAAACCCGTTTAGTGTGAGGACGCTCTCTGAAGTGTAGAGGCACTAAAACTGAGTGAAGTGAAGTGAAAAGACGCTCTTTGAAACTCAGTGAGTTGCAAAAACAAATAGTGTTGAGTAAGGACGCTCTCTGGAGTGAAAAGAGGCATTATTGGAAAGTGTTGTGAAGGGCCACAATATTGAGTGTGTTGTAAAATCATGGATATGTGAACGGTGTGTTACGTTTTTTCTTATTTTTGGTGATTGATGGTTAGTTTTTATGAATCATTAATCATATACTGTTATGTCCCTGTTCTTTATTTGTGCCAGTGGTCCACATTAATTCTTTCTTTACAAAGCTTAGATAGGTCACGGGCTCACGGGTCTGTAGCACTACACAGCCGTTTTTTAGGCGCTACAGGCTGGTGTATGAGTGGTGACCTAGACTAAGTTAAGGTTAATTTATTAAGGTTTTGGTCCTTATTTGTGTTTTACTGATATTTGTGTTTTCAGAATAATTTAGCCAGGTCACGGGCTCGCGGGTCTGTAGCACGGCCGTTTTTTAGGCGCTACAGGCTGGTGTATGAGTGGTGACCTTGGTTGCGGTAACACTAGCCCCATTGTGGTCGATTTATAGTTTTGGTTGTTGGTTAGCTAGGTTTAGTCTAATAATAGGTTAGTCTTGTTAATATTGCTGTTCTGCTGACCTGTGCCCACCGCTCCACTTGTGAGTTCATGGGGATATTACCATATTTCTTCATATGTTGATACTGATGTTATTTTTGGCGTGGTCACTGTAAATTATTTACTTGTATTAGTTTTAAGTCATAATATTAAGGTTAAGATTTGGTATCTATTGACTATTGAAAGTGGTACAAAATTTTTGCCACTAATCTATTTTTGGCCGGCAATGTGATATAGTATTTTCAATCACTTTTGAGTTTTGTCATTGGACTTGAATTTTTTCTTATTGTCCCTGTTTTATTTCATATAGATTGAATTGCTATGTTTGTTTTTGATATTAGCATTTTTATATATTTCTTTGAATTTTGAGTTAAGTTCAATACTTTGTAGAAAAATTTTCTTGTGGAAAATTTTTTTTTTGTTGGGTGAGGAGGTGTCAGTATGTTTAATTTAACGTAAATTAATTTGTTTTGAATAAGCCACTTTGGCAGTAATTATTCTTTTGGAACGTAATGACCCTGTTTCCTCCTCCCCGACATTTCTGACTTGTTGTTTAGTTTTAATTACAATGAGCTTGTTTTATTTTCACGTGTGGTTTTGGCTTCTCGTCCGGACCTGTATTCGGCGCTGTTTCTCGAGGACTGAGAGAGTTGTTTTCTGGACCTTTAGCATTGTGTGGGCCTGCCTTATTCTTGATTGATTTTGAACTATCTCTGGATTACGATACCTGCCTTTCATCAGTTGCTGCTGCTTTGGGAGATTGATTTATTCTTCAGTCTACGCCCTTGGTCCAGTAACACTGCCAAGGGACCTCTCTGCCAACTGGTAAGGTGTGATTGCCTGTCGGACGGCCGTGTCCGTTGATCGTCTTGCGACGTTAAAGTGATTCTATCTTCTGTCTACGCCCTTGGTTCAGTAATACTGCCTAGGGGACCTCTCTTACGTTTGGTAAGGTCTCGAGTATATATATTATGCCCCTCGACCCGTGATTTGAAGGCTGCGTTTGCCTCTTCTACTTTTTTCAGCTCACTTAAGGGAAGCAGTTTTTTTTTATAAACATTTAGTCTGTATTAAGTTAGGTTATTCTGTCTTTTCGACATCCTATTACTTTCAGGGCCCTCTCTTTAAAGTGTAATTGTATAGCCTATCTTAATTTGGTGTAAGAGTGTTTATTATTCGATGTTTTCAGTGTGTGGTTGATTTTTGTGTTCATTTAATGTATTTTGTAAGAGGCTCAGTGGTCATTTCTTTCTAAAAAGTTTGTATTAAATATTAAGGTTGTATTTTCAGCTTTTACTTATCCTCCTTGATTCCATCTCTGTACACTCTGTTGCGGCCATTCCACCTATTGTGGACTTGGTCGTTAGTGACTTTATTTGTATTTTAAGAGACTTGTGTATGTTTGATGGGCGTGGGCCCATAACAATACTCATATGTTGAAAAAATGGGCTAAATTTTCATATGAAATACCAACTTAACGGTAAGTTTGGACATTGCTAGAAACTGAAGATTATTTCCTACAGTCTGAAACTGAAAAACTGCTGCGTGAGATCTTTAGGCGGATGTTGTTTTTCTCATGATAATTATGTGTACACTAGTTTGAACATTCTTATAAGTACTAGTAGAACATTCACATCATGCTTGCGTTGGTATATTCTGCGAATGATCGTTCATTTTTCCCATTCAATACCATTTTTGTTTTACAAAACGTTAGTCTCATGGCTTGAGTGTCCCTCCATTATAGTTATTTCTCTTTTTATGTTTACTATATTTTATTCTGTGAGCAGACACTGGAACTAACTAATAGAATATATATAATAATTTATCGGCCTAGGTTCAATGGCTGACCCGCTTGTTTTCTTAAATTTTCAGTAACCTAAATGGCTGTTCCGTTAGGAAGGTAGACAAATCAGTACGTGTTTAATGTGTTTAATTTCTATTCATAAAAGCTTCATCGCAAAAGAACCGCGCGTGGGACTTTGAAAGTGGGGGTATGGGTTGACAGCAAGAATGGCGAAATCTTCTTCTTCTTTTAACGTGCTTTTATTCCCATTTTTGTATGGGGTATATACAGCAATATATAATGTCTCGTAATGTGTTCGGCGCTTCGGTAAAGCCTTTGAAAATTCATTATTCCTAGAATAAATATTTACATTAAGTAATGTCCACCCATCATCCCCAGTAGTACTTCATCTACTGCCTCGCGTCCATATTGAAATTTCAAGAATTATTTAAAACGTGAGGAACATCCGGTTTAGTCCACCCTCGCATTTGCGTTCGGTCAAAGAAAACGTGAACTAAATCATTGATAGAAAACGACGTTATACAGATCCGTTGTCATTGGAACATGTCATTGTCTTGAATCATCCACAGAGATGGCAGATAATGCAAGAAGTATAGAGACGGCATTGCAATAAAAAAATATGCCAAGAGTTCATCTCAAGTTGGTTTGGAAAGCGAACAAAATATGGGAGGTATAAAACTGCAGTGACTACCACCGCGCATCTGGAGTTTGTAAACTACCAATTTACGTTTAAAATGGGCGCCACTTGGGGATGTACGTGAAAAATAAGCAAAAAATGGCAAATACCATAAACATAAACACAAGACACAAGCATAAACCAAAACATGAACAAAATTCAATAAATATTTCGGTCGGCGGGAACCGGGCCGCGGTAGAAGTCTTCGGTTTTACCATAAGGGGAATTTCAACTTGGCGAACCTGCCCTTAGTAGAAAGTTATACTAATTTGTAATTGTGCACCGCCCTTAGTGGTCACAATGGGAGATGGGGCAGTGAGACTAAGGGTAGTGAGGTCAGTGAGATAAATGTATAAAAATAATTCCGGTGTGATGTAGGAATATTGCTAAATTTTAAGGTTTCCTGAACCAAAATTATTATTCAGGAGAGATGTATTTATATTACAAACGGGATATGAACGTGACGCTTATCTAGCGGGGAATCCTGAACTTTGTGCGTGTGTATAGTCAGATATCTCATGAACAAATGGAGAGAATTTAATGAAACTTACCATAGATATTTATTAGGAAACCTTCTTGGAAATGGTTAACCTTTGGCAAAAACAAAATGGCCCAAAGTTGAAATAGTGTCCATTCACCTCAATTCTAAGTCAGTTTACCCCAGAATTGATAAGTTTTAGAGGTCACCTAATCAGTAACTGTCAAATTTCATCAAAATTTGTTTTACAATTCACGTTGACACAAGCAGTTTTATTCACTGCATTAAAAAAAACAGTACTACCTATTTAGTGCGTGGTATTCGTTCTCATGATTCAACATGGGAAAAATTGTTTTGTAAAGTAATTTTTTTCCCCGATATCTTATGTAACCGACTTGACTCTTCAGGAATACTGTTACTGTCAATATTGTTATTAATTAAAATGAGCTAACATGCAGGTAAAACAAGTGAATTTATGCGCACAAAAGAAGAAACGAGTCAAATAACCCTAGGCATTGTCGCACTGAGACTAGTTGACGAGCGTTGGCAAAATGTTATGTGAACCAGATTGGTTCTGTTATAACATTCTGGTCAACATATTCACTTGCACTTTATTTTCATTAACACTATTTTTACCAGCACTTTATTTTCACCTCAGTGCCATACGCAAGGACAGCGAGATAACTTCGGAAGGACAAGGAATTCGTTTTCATCATCTCTCTCTCTCTCTCTCTCTCTCTCTCTCTCTCTCTCTCTCTCTCTCTCTCTCTCTCTCTCTCTCTCACCTCCAAAATGGACTGCAAATCTCAGTTGCCTTCAAAATTCCTGAGGCTCGGCTGGAAAAGGTTAGTTGATTCTCCAACTGCAGTTTTTTTTCTTATCTTTTATGTGTGCGTTTATAATTCTACTAATGCACAGAACAATTTTGTATGTGATAAAGTTAATATATATATATATATATATATATATATATATATATATATATATATATATATATTTAAAATTAATGGCTCAATGGTTTGTTTGTCATTTTCATGTAATGCATGTCAGCCTACCACACACACACACACACACACAAACACATAAATATATATATACGAGAGAGAGAGAGAGAGAGAGAGAGAGAGAGAGAGAGAGAGAGAGAGAGAGAGAGAGAGAGAGAGAATCCCGTACAGGTATACAGGAAGATAGTTGAGAAGTTAAAAAGTGGCAAGAATAAATATAAAAAAATATAAATATAAATATATAAAAATATTTATATAAAAAAAAGGTTGATGGACTGAGTATCTTAAAGATCTGCTGAATCTAGAGGATGGGAAAACGGCAAACATGACTGACTCTGGAGTGAAAGATGTTAGTGTAAGTTTGAGAGGATTTGTCTAAGAAATGACGGTTGAGGACGTAAAGAGCGCAGCTGACAGGTTGAGGAATGGGGTAATGCCGCCAGTGTACCTCACGCATTGCACTGTAGGCATTACTTAAGGTTCTTCGCAGCGTGCCTTCGGCCACTAGCTGCAACCCTTTTCATTCCTTTTTATCATACCTACGTTCATATTCTCTTTCTTCCATCTTACTTTCCATATTCTCCTAATAATTGATTCATAGTGCAACTGCGAATTTTCCTCTTGTTACAACTTTCAAACCTCTTTACTGTCAATTTCCCTTTTAGCTCTGAATGGCCTCATCGCTCCCAGCGCTTACTTGGCATTGGCCTAAATTCCATACTCTACAAGGGTAAAGGTAACAGAGGCACCTGTAAGGGTTATCAGCCCCGTAAGACAGGCGACAGAAGGGTTGACAGGGAAGGAATGTGACTTCAAACAAAGGGTAAACGTGTGCCTATCTATAGGGCTTATTATGAAAGGTATGCGAGCGGTTTGAAAGTAGAGTTGTGTGTGGGTTACTAGGCCTAGAAAAACCTCACGACAGAATTGAAAGGGAATGTGGGAGGTGCTACTGTGTAGAAGGTAACTCGATGAGAGGAGTTTTAACTGTTTATTATAGAGGCATGTGCTAGAATAATATTGTGTGAAGGAGATGGATTGGTTTGGTGTAAAAGTGGTTCTGACTCCGTAGGGGGCTACTGCCGTCATTGCACCTCTTTGCAGTTTGCCTTGGGCCCCTATAGCTGCGGCGACCCCCTTCGTTCCTTTTGCTGTGCCTCCTTTCATATTCTCTTTCTTCCATCTTACTCTCCTTAACCCTCTCCTGCGAATTTTCTTCCTGTTACACCTTTCAAATCTTTTCACTGTCAATTTCCGTTTCAGCGCTGAATGACCTCATAGGTGCCAGTGCTTGGTCTTTGGCCTAAATTCTACATTAAGTTAGAGAGAGAGAGAGAGAGAGAGAGAGAGAGAGAGAGAGAAGATATAATACTTTCGCAACTGAAACTTACGCTGCAAACCTCCATCTTTCTTGAAGCTTTCCGAACGCCTGCTGGGGGAATGTTTTCAGACGTCGGGAAGTCCTTAGGCCTACTCTGCCCTCCTTATCTCCTTCTTAAAAGGGAAGGACAGTGAAAACCTTTCAGAACTATTCCCTTTTACATAAAACATCTTAGAAGTACTATTCTTAGCCTGGTGACTCGCATTATGATATTTTTTATATTTTCTTATGATAGAATAGTGTTCAGGAAGGCTCTTAAGGACCTGTGGTATAATTCTGGTTGAAGAATAGAACAACAAAAGCTCTGCTTGTATGGGTTGGGACTGGGGAGGGGAGAGTGAGATTAGGTTATTGGAATATATATATATATATATATATATATATATATATATATATATATATATATATATATATATATATATATATATATATATATATACATACACACACACACACACACACACACGGGGTCAAATTATTGGAGCTATCTGTAGGCTGAAGAACACACAGCAACGAAGCGTACAGAGTTTATTAAATATATTTACAGTTTTTGGATATAAAAGACATGTCTCGAAAGTTAAAAGTTCCAAGCTGCATGTAAATACATTTGGAAGAATGATGTGGAAAGGCCTAAGACAACCAAAGCTTTTGAAACTGTATCATCATCTTAACATTTAGCTGACAAAGTTCAGGAAGGTTTCTTGTGGAGCAAGGTCTAGAGAACGACGTGACGTCACGCGGTACACTCGCCAACAACAAATCCTCGCTCTGCCAGCGTTGGGTATACCTTGTGTTCTCTAGACCTTGCTGTGGAGTATCATGTAACAGAGGCACTATGGAGGGCAATCCTTTCAACAAGGAAACTGCCGCAGCTACATAGGATTCGTGATTCTCGTTCACCTGAGAGCTATTTAACCAGCAGTTCTCGACTAATAAAATGAAATCTACCCAAACTCTATTATATCTAGGCACTACAACTCCGGTCCAAAGATGTTCCCTTACAGACTAACTCATTAAACTTAACACACTGAATGGCACCAATACTGATGATGCAGAAGAGCTCAAGTTTTTCTTGTGGTCTTCATATAATGCAAAATAAATAGTAAGCTACCTACAAAAATAACGCTAAAGAATAACTATTTCAGCAACTATGATACAGTTATGTTTCAAAGGCAGTATGAGATGAGAGAGAAACATTTTACAGGCGAAGAAAAAGTGAAGGTGTGAAGTGGAAATGTTCTGGGGAACAATGTCCTTACCGCTTCTGTCCCTGGGGAACCAAGTGAAGGTTCTGTAGTGCAGAAAAGGATATACGTCGTTGCTGAACCACAATGGAGCATATAAAAAAAGGAAAATACAAAATACTGTGAAGCGATAAAATACTGATAGAATGACACAATCATGGCACTGAGAAAGGTATCCAGCCCCGCGAAACGCGAAATTTGAATCATTTGCGAAGAATGTTAAAAGTACGAAATTAAAGGAGAAGGTGTCCCAGAAAAATTTGGCCTTGGACTGAATGACTCTGAAGGTGCAAGTAATTCATCTGTACATCTTAACAGGCAGTTGCCAAAGTAAGTCTGGGCGTATATGTTCAGTTGAACTACACTTCTCTTTCACGGTTGAAAATGTAAACATTTGGAATTTCCATAATTTTCTGAGCAAAAAGAACCCTTCAAAAATGCATATGTAGTGTAAACCCCTGAAATACTTTGAAAATTATATTTCTAAGATCATTTTTATGGGGTTGATAAAATGCATTTTGACTCTGGATCGCTGGATAACCATTTTTAATTTCGTGTGGGATCTTTGTGAGGTGAAAAAGCACAAAGACTGTGAAAGTGTCGTCTGACTTCAAAGAAAATAACGAGATGAAACACATGAAGAGAAGTACAGGAATAAATGGTCCCAATGTTTCGTTAAGGTTACTTATGAGACACGTGTACTAAGGTATTCATTACTTATAGGGCCACGTTTGCTAAGGTATTTGTCACTTACAGGGCCACGTGTACTAACATATTCGTTACTTATAGGGCCACATGTACTAAGGTATTCATTACTTCTAGGGCCACGTGTACTAAGGTATTTGTCACTTATAGGGCCACGTGTACTAAGGTATTTGTCACTTATAGGGCCATGTGTACTAAAGTATTTGTTACTTACAGGGCCATGTGTACTAAGGTATTCACTACTTATAGGGCCACATGTACTAAGGTATTTGTTACTTATAGGGCCATGTGTACTAAGGTATTTGTTACTTATAGGGCCACGTGTACTAGGTATTTGTAACTTATAGGGCCACGTGTACTGAGGTATTCATTACTTACTGGGCCATGTGTACTAAGGTATTTGTTACTTATAGGGCCACATGTCCTAAGGTATTCACTACTTACAGGGCCATGTGTACTAAGGTATTCACTACTTATAGGGCCACGTGTCCTACTGTATTCGTTACTTATAGGGCCACATGTACTAAGGTATTTGTTACTTACAGGGCCATGTGTACTAAGGTATTCACTACTTATAGGGCCACGTGTACTAAGGTATTCACTACTTATAAGGCCACGTGTCCTAAGGTATTCACTACTTATAGGGCCACATGTCCTAAGGTATTTGTTACTTATAGGGCCACATGTACTAAGGTATTCGTTACTTATAGGACCACGTGTACTAAGGTATTCGTTACTTATAGGGCCACATGTACTAAGGTATTTGTTACTTATAGGGCACGTGTACTGAGGTATTCGTTACTTATAGGGCCACATGTACCAAGTCATTCAAAAATGGTTTTCAGAATGGATTTGGTTGTAAACACTTCATAATGGCTGTAATCTTAGCAGGATGACAATCCTTCTAAGCGGTAAGGACACTTAACAAGCCCATGATATGAATTAAAAAAGGGCGGAAGGAGTAGAAATACAGAAGTGGAAATCTGACAGAAGAATGAAAGAGAGGAACAATGAGAATTAAAAAAAAAATTTGGTGAATGTAACTACCCTTTCATAGGAGGCGATGAGTTGATATTTTTTTTTATTTTGCGATGATTTTTGAACAATTTTGATTTCTAATTCACTCTTAGATGTAAAAAAAAAAAAAAAAAAATTGAACATCTTTTGGGGCAAATTCCGAAACGTTCATCTTGAAAATTAATTTTGTGGTAAATGAGAACAGAGAGAGAGAGAGAGAGAGAGACAGAGAGAGAGAGAGAGAGAGAGAGAGAGAGAGTAACATTTGAGTCTCTATAAGATTTAGCTCAGCAATTTAAGGAGATAATCATAGCAAAAAAGTAAGAATGGGATTCTATGGATATTTACATTAAAATAAAAATACTATGGACTTAGTCTACAAAAAAAAAAAAAGACAATGCATTGTACTTATATCTTAAATATAACCTTTTCACACTTAACGCTAAAAAAAAACAAGTACATGTCTTTAAAAAAACATGACCACTGGACTTTTTTTCCGCTCTCTTCTTCTTATGTACAATAAACATCTCCGTGAAAAGGAAAAAAAAAAAAACTGTTTTTATCATGACAATAATCATTATGCTTAAGACTATAACTTTTGGTATAAAGTAGTAGTTTTGACTTAGGAGTCGAATGGGCATATATACCTGACTTGTAAATTTTTGTATATATATATATATACATATATATGTATATTATATATATATATATATATATATATATATATATATATATATATATATATATATATACATATATACACACACAGGTTACATATAAATGGGTGCATTTTTTTGTATAGATACATACATGGAACATACGCACATTCATGCAGATGGGCGTACGCGCGCGCAAACTGGCAGAATATACCTGACATTCTCCTGTGTACTCTCGCTTACCTAACAATGCCCCTTTGCGATAAGGTGCGGGCAGAATTAAAATGGCGCCAAACCTTCAGCTCCACTATTGCTTGCGATTGGAAGGAATAGCTCATAATCCGAAGAAAGGAAAATGGAAGGAGAAACGTCAGTGAAATGTCTCCATCTGGAGTGATTTTATACGCCGAATAATCTGGCTGTTGCTAGTGGGACTAGGCATTGCGTTGCGATTGGTTGATTGGAAGGGGGAGTTTGTGTGTGTCAATTCTTGTATGTATACTTTTAAAAGTATACATAATCAACCCCGCCACAAATTCAGTCAGATGAGTAGGAAAATTCAACAGCAATAATTAACAGGATAACGATTGCAAAGCCTTTCTGTGATTGTCTATAGCGATCTGAATTTATATCTGTGGATATCACGAATGGCGGGAAAGTGACACTTCGATCACTAAGAAGCCTCGTCATTTTCTGAAAAGGTTCACAAATGGCACAAGCAGGGTGGTTCCTTGGCCAGAAAATCCCAATATCTGAAAGACTCAATGAATGGTGGGTAATGTGTAGCCATATGTGAATAGTACGTTAAGGAAAACCAAAGTTAACTTATAAATATTCACCTTAAAAAGATTGTTGTCGATAGCTTCAAAGATCTCTCAACTTCCTCCCATTTTGTGGATGAGGTTTCCACTGAAAGCCGTCATTCCGAATGGGAAATACCTGAAGAAGCTCTTGGTTCCCTGATGGGATTCGAACCCACGATCAACAGAAAGAGTGAGGTGCACATTAGCCTAACCTGTTGCGAAGTTCAAGAGTTTCTTTCAGCTCAAAACCTACATACGTACGTTGAATTTAGATGCGTTTTCCTAGAGCCAAAATAGACCTAACCTCACTACATGCAATATGAACTCCTGAAGCTCAAGCGAAGATGCAAGGCATTGCCAACCTAATACAATTCTCCCTGTATTTTGATAATTTACTTACATTTTTATGTATTTACTAATTCGTTAATTTATCTGTTTTTCTAATAACTGATCTCATCTTTCTGTACTGTCCATTATTCTTTTGAATGGACACCTTATTCTTTGGAAGCTTGAATTTCAAGTCAGTGGCCCCTTTGGTGGGCTTGTTCCATATGAATAGGGTTCACCCTCTGAATAATAATAATAATAATAATAATAATAATAATAATAATAATAATAATAATAATAATAATAATAATAATAATAATAATAATAATAATAATACGTTGTCTTTAGGTTTTCTCATAGGCTGAAAAATGATAATATCCACTGGTCACAGTCACTAGAAAAATCTACCTTTAAAAGTCAAAATGGCGTATTTAAGAAACTTGGGTGAATCACACCAGCAAATGAATGCAGTCATAACTGAAATGGGAACAGGATAATTGATCGCAAAGAGAACCCACCCTTGGGAACGTCACTGAGGAGAAACTTCGAGGGCACCAACTCCCAGAGACAGGCGAACGACAAAGTGTACTGAGGTAAGAGGCTAGAAGTTTGGAACACCTCCCTGAAAATAGCGGAAGGTATGGAAAGTCTTCTAAACTATTAAAAAAATAAACTAGGATGATGGGGAAAAGTGTTACAGGTACTCTGAAAGGAGCTGAGAGCAAAAATCAACACTGGAAAGCTCCTTTCCTTTAGAAAACTGCGACGTCGACTTCTAGTACCACTGAAAAACTGAAGACAATTTGACACAATTCCCGTGAAGAATGTTAAACACAGTGTGCAACAAGAGTGGCAACGGGAGATTCTGTCGAACATTGCATGAATTTTATTCATTATCTACAAAAGTAAGAATTTACTAAAACGCAATGATCGCACATTATCCACAGGAATTGATGCCAGTCATCAAATCGGCATGAAGAACTTACTGTTAAAAGATATAACAATTGCTTAGTCATTTATACAGTCATGTGGTAACAATACTGGAGGTTTCACTTCCTATGGCTAACAATGTACAATTAATGACTCTACTTGATCGAGATTTATTCTATCTTTTTATTCAAAAGCACCTGTAAAATAAGGCGTTCTCCATTGACATATGATGAGTGAACAGAATGCAACTGGCCTCATTGGCTTGACTTCATCAGTCCACAAAATTCTGCCATGAATTCTGTGCAAACTGAATTAGCTATGTAACAAACATGATGTAGACGTGAGCCTACGATACTCTGTGAGTCTAGGAAACTCTGCTTATATAATCTTTCGGTGCTCAGTTAGCAGGAGCCAGCGGTCTCCAAGGTAAAGCTGTTTTCAGAGATGTGAGGCAGCAGTAGGAATATGTAATATGAATATGGCCACTTTGAATTCAATGAGTTTTACAAGACTACCTGCCAAAGTCATTTCCAAAAAAGTCCAACAGGGAAGAATTCGCCTGAAAGCCAGTGAATGTTCAGTGTCGTCATCACGGTCCACCCAAGAAGCATTTCAGACCATATCTTGGAAACATCTGTATTTTCCATAAGAAGACCGTTTTCATTCTCTCGTTGGAGTTCACTAAGGCATAAGAAGACTCTTTTCTCGTTGGAGTTCACTGCAGGAGTAGCCAGAGCCATCTCAGATTTCGGGCGAAGGGCTAGACAGGACGGGGCTTGTCACTTGACCGGTGGAGGCGTGGTACTGGAAATCCGTTATGAAAGTTCGGGAGGAGTTGCTCTTGGAATGGGAGTTAGAGGTACGTCCGGATCTCTTGCTCCGACTAAAACAAAATAAACTATTATATGCCTTCCGATACTGGCGGTTGGTGACGGCGTACACGAAGGGGTTGACCACTGAGGAAGCCCAAGCCAGTACGGAGGCCAGCACGTGCAGGGATGGGACGGCGACCTGCGGAGTAGACGGAGGCAGTGAGCTTAGAATTATTCACCCTTTAGACCTAACAATGACCTAACATACATGTCTACTGAAACCTTTGAAGTATTATAAGCATGTTACAGAATACAGAATAGAATATAGGATTTAGGCCAAAGATCATTCGATGCTGGAACGGAAATTGACAGTAAAAAGGTTTGAAAGGTGTAACAGAAGAAAAACCTCGCAGTTGTACCATGAATCAGCTGTTAGAAGAGCGTCGAAATAAGCGTGTTGTGTAGATGTAATTTTCTAGAGAGGTTTCCCTCTATTGTCCTTCTAGTATTTGATTGTAAAGTACCGATGTTATCCGTATTATTGAAAGTAGACAACATAAAAATTAAGGTTTTAGTTACAACTGAAAAATACTTTGGAAGTGTAGATCATCACAGGGCTTCAGATTTATGGTAATCGTATTTTAATTTTAGAAAAAATAATTTACTGTTAGACTGGAGCACATGACGCATATATTTCTTTTGATATCTCGAGTTTACCCAAAATTATGATTGAAATAAAACGGGCAAATAATGGGACTTTCTCTTCTTACATTTCAGAGAACTTCCAGCTGTAAGGGAAAAAGACCGCTCTGCTCATATATATTTTGTATGAAGCTCCACGGTATTTGAAGACAAGTTAAACCCACGAAAATCAAATCAAGGAGGAAAGGTGTATTGAGAAACCTTTTGTTTGAAGTAATCTTTCCAAAAAAAAAAAAACGTCAAAAATAGCATAAAAACGAATAAAGTCATCCCATGATTTGCAAAGGACCAAGAGACTACATTCTGTAATCTAAGAAGGTTAATTTTAGATGAAACTGGCTTTTGCCAGCAAGGTCCCTTGCGTTATGGCAGCTATAGGACTAGTAAGGTAAGAAAGGGTTTAAAAAAAGTCAGGTGTGGATCCCTAGACTCAAGCCAAGCAATCGAGACCCAAGAAGAGAATAAATGGAAAGAAAATGTGACAGAACTAAATTCAAAAGCCTCATAAACTGGAAACTCTCGACTCACATCATCATCGGCAACATTGACGATCATGAGAGGCAGGAAGGAGACCAGGAAACACAGAAAGATGGTCAGCATCATCCGAGTGAGTCTCATGTCCTCTTTCCTGGCCATCTGGGCGCCGTAGCTCGACCCTGTGGGACTTTTGCTCGCTCCTGTAGGGGACGTCGCAGCGCTGTGAGCTGCCAAGTTCCTGCGAGACTGACGTACCTGGAGGGGATATCCATTTTAGTGAACCAAGTCTGCAGGTAAATTTTTATGGCTCTACCCCATGTAGGCCTA
Organism: Macrobrachium rosenbergii; assembly: GCF_040412425.1. Classification (NCBI taxonomy): domain Eukaryota; kingdom Metazoa; phylum Arthropoda; class Malacostraca; order Decapoda; family Palaemonidae; genus Macrobrachium; species Macrobrachium rosenbergii. Next base: position 116,865,683 of record NC_089752.1, read on the forward strand.
CGTAACTTTGACTTCATGCTGGATTTCTAAATATATGAATTACTTTGTCCTTTTGATATTATCAATAAGGAAAATGGTTTAAATGCTTCCTATTACACTCACAAGGCATTAGGGCGCACCTCTCTAAAATGTACAAAAGCTACGAACTAGCTTCCAGGCTATTTTCCAGACCCTTTAGGGGGTTTCTTTTTAATATGTCTGCTACTCAGTTATTCAAACTTATGTTCTTCACCTCCTTCCCACATCAGTTATGTAAGTACTTACCTAACTACTCTTTTTTTTCTGAAATCTCAGACTTCCATAATGCGCTTTTTCCACAGGTGATTAATCCATTTACAGACCTTGCGTTTTCGCTATTTATAACTTCAACACTTTGTAACCCGTTCATCTTATTTATTTTCCTCATAGATACATCATTTGAACCAGCCTACTCTTGATGAAGGTGACATGCTATTCCAAATAACAAAGATCTTTCCGTTCTGGAAGGCTTTGTTCTTTTGCTCTTGAAAGCTCAAACCTGTCGATCATTCCTTCATTCTGTCACTTATATTTATGTCACCTAGCATAACTCCTTCCCACTCAATTTCACAAATCAGAGTTTCCACACATTTTCTCATCTAGAGAAGTTGTACTAAGACATATTTGTTAATTTTTGGTAAAGGGAAGTCAACTTTGATCAAATTCTGCTTGTAATACTGTTAAAAATGTAAAATATTGTATATTATCTCTAATAAAAGATAAAAAAAAGAATATCCAGTGACAGTACAGAATGATACAATGATGATATAATCACCCTCCTGCCGTCAGTATAAACACAAAAGAACACAGAAGGTCAGTTATAAGTTATGTACTCAAGACGCACGAGCAGAAATAACCACTTCAAAAACTAACTGAACACGCAGAGGAAAATCTACCTTGTAGTAAATGGCCGAATAGCACCCGATGATTGCGATCATAGGCAGAAGGAATCCGAACAAAAAGAGGAACTTCTTCGGGGAGGATCCTTCCTTCTTCAGGATGGTGCAGGAGAAGGACGGAGGATCGAGTCCCAGGCGCCCCCACACTCCGAGGAGGGGCGGCATCATCATGCCGAAGGAGAAGAGCCATACCACCAGGATCATTATCATGATGTAAAGGCGGCTGTACACTCGGTCGTAAATGCCGTGGTGGGCGATGAGGATGTACCTGGAAGAATGGACGCGGTTAAAGTTCCCGTTTTCACTCTAGAATATAGAATTTAGGCCAAGCGCTGGGACCAGTGATAAGTCATTCAGCGCTTGCCGTTTTTACTCCAACTCTGTCAGCTGCCTTTACTCGAATAAACAGTCTGATGTACTATTAAATAAATTAAGGCTAAAGACGTTTAAATTGTAAAAAACAAGGGAATTCAGTGACAGTTTAAATGATGTAATAACAGTATGAAAGAGAAAGGGTATGAAATAAAACTATCAAGTTCAGCTCTGCACCTCACACGAATAGTGTGGTGTGCCCGCAACTGTGTTTGTGGAGACCAGACATTCAAATGATTCAGTATCATGGCGGCTGCTGCCTTCACACGCAAGGTTGGTATTTAATCAGTGACAGAAAATGAAATGCAAAGATGCATTCTGTTGCAGAAGCTCTCTCACCTGTTGACTGTTATGGCGACCATGTTGAGAACGGAGGCTGCAACATTGCCGTAGAAGAAGAACGGGAAGACGCTGCACAGTGTGTCTCCGAGAACCCAGGCTTCGTGAATGTATCTGCCGAAACATAGATTGCTTTAAGTGGTGCTGTTCACAAAATGGTATATAATTATCTTTTCCTCTACTACTACTACTACTACTACTACTACTACTACTACTACTACTACTACTACTACCGATGATACCATTACAGTTAAGCCCAAAACTATTTGATAAGTTAGGCGGGACTTGAATATAATTCAATGGTATTTTGTCGTTAACGGAGTGTTTCAATGTCCATTGCGATAAAGGTCTGATGGAAGTCAAATCTCATATTTATTTTTGCTTCCAACTAACCCTACTTTGAATTATCTCTATATCTTGACATTGCAGTCAATGAAAGCCTATGCAGATATAACGGGAGCACTTTGTAGAGATGGGAGAAGATATGACTTGGTGACTGTTGATATCACAAGATCTTATCAATCAAACTTTATTCTGTGTACAATATTATTGCATGAATATGAATATAACTTTATGATACTATAGGTATAACATTCGTAAACTGGAAAAATAACGTTTATTGATGCTGAATTCTAGAACAGAAGCATTAATAAGCGAACGATAGGCCTATTCGCCAGATATTTGGTTTTACTGGCTTTTTAAGCACACTTTCATTTCATATCACTCAGTGTTACTTGTAACATTTATTTTCTTCATTCTATTGAAGTATCATATCCGGGGCCTTACACTAAAAAAAAAAACCAAGTCTAAGCTAGCCGTTTATGCCGTACACATGTCATCAACACAGAAGGGATGACGGCGACTCAACGAAATTTCAAACTATTGCTCAATAAGTTATTTGGTAAAATACTCTTGAAATTGCCCCAGTCACTGAACTGTTATAGTGATTTGAATGCTCAGGAAAAAATCATACAAATATGCAGAGTATTCCGAAAAGAAAACCCCAATATCATTGCCAGGCATAACCTGAAATTTCCCGCCCTCCAATCAATGTTGAAATGGTTTTTCCTTTCACCTGCCCCAGACAGCTATTGCGAATATCACCCTACTCGTGCATTTTACATGCAAGAAATTATTAAAATACTTTTAATTCGCACTTGCATAGCCAGATGTCTGTTACCTACAATGAGGTTAAACTATTACTGAAAATCCATCGTTCGTTAGAATATAGAATTCAGGCCAAACGCTGCGACCAGTGAGGTCATTCAGCGCTGAAAGGGAAGTTCACAGTAAAAGGGTTTGAAAGGTGTAAGAGGTGGAAAATCTCGCAGCTGCACTATGTTACAGAGGCTGGACAGTAAGATGGAAGGGAGAGAATTTCAACGGAAGTGCAGTAAAAGGAATGAAAGAGGTTGCAGCCAGTGCCCGAAGGGACGCTGCAAAAACCCTTAAGTAATGCCTACACTGCATCTCGTGAGGTGCACTGACGACACTAGCCCCCTACGGTTCATCGTTCGTCAGTGTTTGATCTACGTAGACTATGTGATAAAAGCTCGTCTTTTGATAGGAAAGTGTGTTTTTTTGTATATACTGTATAAGCATTCAGATGTATTACTGGAAAAATAGTCTGCATCCCTGTCACAGTAAGCCTACAATATCGGAAACATTGGTTTCAGCCAATCTAGAGCAATAGCGATGCATATGCCAACCTACCCGAACCTACGTTGGTGAATAGGTAGATGGAATGAAATAGACAATAGTCCTATGAAGTTTGGATGTCTGGTGTAACGAGGAAGGATAGGTTTAGGAATAAGAGGGTCAAGAAAGGTGGTTGAACTTGAAATATCAAAGAAAATGCAGGAGAGGAGACATAGTAGGACGAATCCAGGTTAAAAAACAGTGACAGAAAAAAAGCCAGGAAAAAAGTCACATTAATCTTTCGTAGGCAGTGACCCCCAAGGGTTTTAACCCGGTATGTATCCACCTCTGCGGCATGTTTAGTACAAAGCCCGTTGGGGATTACCGTAAAAACACAAACAAAAGACTGTAAATATCATCAAGATAATGACCCCCAAGAAATATTTGTACATTTTTTCCCTGTGACTTTATTACCGGCCACCATAAATTAATGTGAGTTTTTTCCTAGCCAAAACTGACTTTTTTTTCTGTGACTTTTTTTAAACCAGCCACCGGTACGGACACCTAGGCAACTGAGAAGGGAGGAAGGAAGAATCATATTGGAAGGCATGCTAAGGAGATGGCCGCGCAGGGCAGAAGAAGAAGAGGAAGATCAAAGAAATATTGTAATTTCTTCCCAGTGACTTTATTACCGGCCACCATAAATTAATGTGACTTTTTTCCTAGCCAAAATTGTGACTTTTTTGACGGACACCTAGACTACTGGAAGAACCATATTGGAAGACATGTTATGCAGGTGGCCCCGCAGGGTAGAAGGAGACGAGGGAGACCAAGAGAGAGATGGAGAGATTGTGTGAAGGAAGAGTTGAGGGAGAAGGGACCACTGTAGCACCACAGGGACAGAAGGAAGCGGCTTATCCAAAAACGGCGACCCCGTATAGAAACGGGGTCAAGCTAAGAAGAAGAAGAAGAAGAAGTTTGGGAAGTCGCCACCAGAGCGGCGCTGCTTCCTCCGGAGGGTATCGCCATCAGTCACCCTTGAACCGCGTAAATTGAACAGGTGTTTCGTGCGTCCTGCTCTTTATTTTCGTCCATTATCTTCATAACTGCGCGTTACGCAGCCTTGTGCTTGCACAAGCGAACGCAGGAACTCTTCGGGAGAAAATGGAGTTACGTTAAACAGGTAAATAAAGCTTCCTGAATTTTATATAATAAATTTTTCTTGCCAGTCAGCAAAATGTCTCGTAAGCAGCAGATAGGCCTATACGCTTTCTCTCGTTCCCGTGTCGTTTGTTTCCAGCATTCCATTTCGGCACAGAAGCGCAGTGGCCGCTTCAGTTTTGAAATCAGAACATCATTACTCGTATATTTTACGTAATATAAAGTAAAAAAAGATCTTGAGCCATATTAAATACTGTATGATTCAAAGCAAGTAGGCCTATAGGCAACACAGTGGGAAGGACTCGGAAGAGAGAGAGAGAGAGAGAGAGAGAGAGAGAGAGAGAGAGAGAGAGATAAACAAATACTAGAGAGAGAGAGAGAGAGATAAACAAATGCTAGAGAGAGAGAGAGAGATAAACAAATGCTAGAGAGAGAGAGAGAGAGAGAGATAAACAAACAAATGCTAGAGAGAGAGAGAGAGAGAGATAAACAAAAAAATGCTAGAGAGAGAGAGAGAGAGATGACAGTTATCCCATTGTCCTCAAGCATTGTATTGTAGACTAGGCCTAGGTCTCGATTTTTATCCAACATTGATTAATTGCAGAAGTTCGGTATTTTTAATTTAAAAACATTAAGTAACACACCCTACCCCCTTTATATAAGTTAGTGCTCATAAAAAAATGCATAATATTTCCAGCTAGGCAGAGCTTTCCCTTACACTTAGGCCTATGAGCCTTCATTATCGTTCAAGCTTTGAAATAAAATCGACACACCTTAGAAAACGTGTCTAAATGCGCCTCCAGTTTAAAGATTTGTTCATTCCTTTATTGGGATTACCAAATACCTCATCAATGCTGATAAGTTTTGATGTATTTAGTAACGGGAAGGGAAATGCATTCTTGTACGTAGGCCTATGCTGATCTTACCTCACGTCAGCCTTTCCCCACGTACAATATCTATCAGTTTCAACAAATGGTAAACCGATGTCGAAGCCCGAGCTCGACGATGGTTATAGGGCTCCCTGGGTCGTCAGTTAACTGCTAAACGTCAGAAAAGGCAGAAATGTTTTTTTTAAAAAGCTGCTAAGAATGAGGTGTTCCTCTTATAGTTTCACTGGGGAAACTAAATTCATGGGACTGCATTTCGAATGTTCCGCTTGATAAGCCATTCTTAACTCAAATAGGATAAGTACTTTGATAACATGAAATTTTTCATTTTAAATCAATCACTTCGCAACATTTTATCCATCGCGATACACATGGGTACCATAAAATACTGTTGGCCTTGTCGATAATAAGTTCACCTAAAATTCTCCCGCCAGAATTTTAAAGTGCTGCTATTGCATTACTCTCCCCGGCCAGTGCACCTAGGCCTAACACCACTTCATTCTCATGACGTGATTTCTACTTTTTTTTTTTATGAGAAAGGCTATTAAAGAGATCAGTATGAAAGTAATGACAAGTATGGAACATTTAGCCTATAGAAAGGAATTTTGTAAATCCTGACCGTGTTAGGGATGTGTGTGTGTATGTGTGTTTTACTGCAGTTACGACCTAATGGCTTTTAACTTATAAAGAATGGTTTATGCATGACAAGACAACTGAAACGTGTATGTTAGACATTTGTAGTACGGAGAGGATATACAATTCTAAGAAATCGCACCAAACGTTCGCGCAAGACTTGGGTGTAGTACTATTTCCTGTTTTATAGGTCGTCAGTTATGGATTGCTTTTAACAGTCACTGTCAACTAAATATTCTGCTGTCGAGTCTTTTGGCATGTTTGCAGTAGCTTCTGACGTTTCAAGCGTAATTTATACTGCCTATAGACATTATCTGTTAACTAATATATTAAATTATCAATCTCATAAAGTAGTTCGAAGTTTACTAGGACGCCGGATAGTTACACCCGAGTTGCCTGTCCTCAGTAAAACTCATTACACACACTCTCTCTTTCCTACTGGTAAATTTTTTTTGCACTGTTACACGTCAATGGAGGCATTAAAAGTAACAGCCATGAAGTAGATAATGTATTTTTTATCGGTTGGTACTTTTATGTATTGTGATAATACTGTACACTTTTTACAAGGACAACCATTCAGCCAAGTTGGAGTGTACTTACCGTATACCGTGCGCCATTTGATAACGCTAAATTGCGATACGTTGAGCTATATGTACATGTTTGTATATATATGTATATATATACATTGTGTTTTGTATATATATACTATATATACATTATATATATGTATATATATTTTTATCTATATATGCATGCATATAGACATGTGTATCGTTTATATATTATATACTATATCTACATTATATATATGTATAAATATTTGTATATATATAATTTATGTATTTGTATATTTATGTATATATATATATAAATATAATATTTATATATTTATATATATATATATATATTTATATGTGTATATATATATTTATATATATATATATATATATTTATATATATATATATTTATATATATATATATTATATATATATATATATATATATATATATATATATATATATATATATATATATATATATATTATATACAGTGTATATATTGTATGTATTTGTTTATTTATTCATTATGCCAACGTTTCACGACAGTTGCTATCGTCGCATTTTCAAGGCTGCAATTATTTGAAAACCATCTTACTAAACATCGATTTACACATAAATTACGAGGCAAAGTATAAAACAAAGGGAATAGGCACCGCACATACTTAAACTGCGGGAGTAATAAGACTAAAAATTTTAGTTTTTTCAGGAACCCAACGAAAGAAACAAACAAAGACAGGAGAGCGTAAACAAAGCGTTAAGCTATAAACAATTGTACAGGGGTTGTTTGGCGTTGTAACTGTCTTCTTTATAATATGGATTCCAGTATATTTAAGCCATATTCGTTATGCGCTTGCCCTTTGATAGAAAAGTCTTGGTAATTAATATTAATTTTACACATTTTCGCTCGGCAGAACCAAGTTTCATCAATTAAATATTTTGAAAGAAATACGCCAGGTTTATGTATATAACTGGTTCTCAGATTTTTTGTTATCGTTACCCCGGAAGTGGTGTGATAGATCACCATTACCCATAGCCCATTCCTCTTGAGTTATGTGAAGTTATAATATAAACTCAAAGACCCTTCGTGGCATTCTTATTTTCTTTCGGGATTGAAGAAAACGAATGTTGGGGGGATAACTTGCATAATTATGATAAAAATGACTCGATTTCTGTATTATTTTATTTATATCTTTATTCATTTATTATTGTTATTTATGCATTGACTGAATTTTACTCCAAAGAATTATTACTTTTAGAAAGTGCCTCGTTATCCCCAGAAACGGCTTAATTATCCCCACGGGGGTAATTACCCCCAGTTTGAGAACCACTGGTATATAATAATAGTGAACAATTTGAAGTATGATTTCGTTGTATAAGATTTTAAGATTTCCCAAATAATAAATTTTATCTAACTGCCATGATTTTTTGCACGTCTGTTATAAACTGGCATTTGATGGCTTTGTTCTAGTTGAAAACTTAACGAATGTTTATAATTTTTACTGGGGTGATCTTATCTTTTGCCCCAGACATGCTGTTTTTGGGGGTCGATAAATGATGCTAGCTCATAAAAACAAAGTGTTATCATCACAGACGGACTATAATTCAGACCATAAAAGACAAAGGACGGATGAAGACGACGCTTATTAAATGAAGATAGAAAGATAGCAGGAAACCTAAATAGAAAGGATATAACTCACTACCCGTAAAAAAAAAAAAAAAAAACTGAAGCCGAGTGACAAAGACATGTTGCGCAATTTAACATAAAAAAGTTTAGAATTTGAAAGACTTAAGAAATTCCAAGTACATCCCATAATTTGGTGACTCCCATACGTGGTTAGTGCCGTCAGTGCATCTCACGTGGTGCACTGTAGGCATTACTTAAGGATCTTTGCAGCGTCCCTTCGGGCCCTAGCTGCAACGTCTTTCATTCCTTTTACTGTACCTCCTTTCGTATTCTCTTTCTTCTATCTCGCTTTCCACCCTCTCTAACAGTTGTTTCATGCGCAGTTGCGAGGTTTGCCTCCTGTTACACATTTCAAACCTACTTACTGCTAATTTCCGTTTCAGCGCTGAATGACCTCACAGGTCCCAGCGCCTGGCCTTTGGCCTAAATTGTACTGTATATTCTGTTCTGTTCTCCAAAATCTGATGGCAGCTGGGATGTAACTTGTTAGGGACTAATTATTGTTAGATTTATTATTAGCGAGCTACAGGAGAAGCTTAAAAAGAAGAAATAATGGCAATAAACGGTTTAAAATGGGAAATCCTCCAAGCATCAAAATGCATCTATGGATGCATGCTGTTAGTGCTTCACGAATCTGATTTTCTGTAGCCTTAGATCACTGGTTCTTAACCTTTTTCATCCTATGAACCCCCGAGACTCTTCAGGATATTACCGTATCCCCTGTAACAAATTTCGAAATGGTGAACCTTGTGAAAAGGTAAGACAAAATGATAGGAAGACCATGGTTTATTGAAAATGCCACGAACAAAAACCTTGAAAAATACCACTGATAGACTCTGCAAATTGCAAGTCGTACTCGCCAGACTGGTAAAAGCCCAACTGGGTAATCCAAATATATGAAAATAAATTATATTCTCCCTAACCCTTTGTGACCCCCTGAGAAACCCCAAATTCCCCCCAAGGTTAAGAACCGCTGCCCTAAATAGTCTTCGAGGAAGACTGAATGAGGGCAGATAGGAAAACATCCTTAAAATACTCCATAACGATTATGATGATGCTGATGATGATAAGCTTTTCACAAATAAAATCCTGTAAAACGTCGTGGCCTCGTTATTTATACTTGTTATTCTCCAAAGAAATACTATTATTCCCACATAAAATATTGTGACACATATGAGACTACTACGTGACGTTTTAATAAAAGCAGCACATCTGGTAAATCAGTCGAACCGAGAGAAATATTACCAGACAACTAATGATTGTAACAGGTAACTTCATATTCTGAAGGGTTATTGTTCCCAAAGAGTCTCGAAAAAAAAAAAAAAAACTACTTTCTTCCTATATCAGTGATAAATTTTTTGTTTTAACACAAACCACACAGCTTTATTTTTCCGTGTAAATCCTGAGTCAGATTACAAATTCACCACTGCCTTTACCTGGACGCTGTCAGTGGGAGGTTAATGGTGCAGAAGAGAAGATCAGACACGCACAGGCTAATGACGAAGGCAGTTGTGGCGTGGACGCGAAGCTTTGGGCTACGGCTTAGGGCAACGATGGTGACCAAGTTTCCTGTAGGGAAGACGAAATACAGCAATTACATGGTGATCAAAAGAGTCTTATCTCAGTGCAAAAGTTGGTAGAAAGCAGTAGATAGCATATTCTGGAGTCTAACATGAAGTAAAGTCTTATTTAAAACATTGGAAGGCTCTACACCACAATCAGTTTTTTTTCTTTTATTTAAAATAGCCAATGCACAATATACACTATTCTTTGGCTACAATATCGTGTTTAGGAACTCTTCCATGTGCCAGTATTCTACAAATTTTCATACAAAGCACTTAACAATCAACTAAAATAGCTCTTATTTATAATCGTACAAATTGTTCAGCGTATAATAATTGCATTACATTTATAACAGTAGTCTTTAATTTTCATCACAGAAATAATCAATATCCTTCTCAAATAACCGTCGGACCAACAGACCTAGCGATAAAGGGAATGGTATCGTACACAATTGAGCCAGCATTTTTCTAAAAAAACATATTCCATATATTTCCTTGAGGAAATTCTACAAAAGTTCCCTTTATGAAGAACTGTCAAAACAATTATTCTTTTCAATCCGGTGTATGTTTTAGTGTTAATAACTGTCAAGTGTTTATGAAAAGGATTACATTGCTTGAGACCATTTCTTTCGATTATTTCTTCACTGGCGAAAACCCTTTCGAGATATTCAGATAAAGCAAATTGACAGCCTTCCCTGAATTGTAAAACTACCCTCGGAAATGTGTAAGGGCCGAGTTAAATCAGATGGCTAATTGGGGATTTTAACTCCAACGCCCGGGTAGTCTTCAAGTTTAATTGCTTGTTCATGGGCGAATACGGTACACAGCTTTCACGAAGATGAAACCTCATGATTTTTTAGAACCGCTTCGTTGTAATGAGCGATAATAATAACCGAATTAGCTTTAATTCCGACTGTCTGCGTCACGTTTCCCGCTATCATGCGACTATTAAGCACGCAACGAGGCAATTAAGATAAATACTCTAATCGGCACTTCAGTCCGAGCGAGATATTCATAATAACTGTCATGTAGCTCAATTGCATTGACGCCGAATGTCCTGAAAATGACTCTGCTTAAGTTTCAATTGCACAATTTAAAAGGTTCGCGCAGTTAAATCAAAGTTTCCTATTATCCCTAATGAGGAGTTTCTCTCCCTTTTCTCATTTTAGTTCTTCATCCTTTTTGCTGTTTTATTTTTACCTTTCCTTGTTTATCTGTCTGTATATTTATGTACATGTATATATGTAATTATATGTGTATATAATGTATATATAAATAGATGTATATATACACTATATATATATATATATATATATATATATATATATATATATACATATACATACTGTATATATAAATATATGTATATATATATATAATGTATATATATATATATATATATATATATATATATATATATATATATATATATATATATATATATATATATATATATATATATATATATATACATGAGCACATTGCATAGACTACCCAGTACTTCAGCACAGGGGCAAAGTGAATGTTAAAACTAGCATCTTCAGAGTTTGTTTATGCGCGTAGGCTATAAGTGACTGCCCACCGCGAAGTCATGCCATTTGCACTGACAGCATACGTGATCTGCAGGGGGTTAGCGCTTTGGGGAAACACGGTCAGGCACGTCTCTTGATTTTCAACACGTCCATGACAGTCGAGCCGAGATACGGATGGAAAGGAAACTGTGGCAGGGAAATATTGAGAGAGAGAGAGAGAGAGAGAGAGAGAGAGAGAGAGAGAGAGAGAGAGAGAGAGAGTAACAGGAGGAAAACCTCGCAGTTGCACTATGAATCAGTTGTTAGAATAGGGTTGAGGAAAGTAAGATAGAGAAGACAGAATACGAATGGAGGTACAGTAAAAGGAATGAATGGGGTTGCAGCTAGGCCAGTTTCAAACTGAGACACACACTGGGAAACGGCCTTTGACGGTTAGCCTTGCTTGGCTACGGCAGCGTGCTACCACCATTTAACACTAATGGTCCTAACTCGCATCGCGTTGGGCATCTATTAGCCTGTAATGTCATACCCTCACTTATCTGATATACTTCGATTGACCTTAGTTAACATTCATCCACGCCACTTGAGACTTACATCCATTTAAATATCAAGTCTGAGTAACCTTCTACGGAGAATTAAGAGCCAGAGGATTATTATTTAGTATGGTTTAATTAGTTTTCTTTTGCATTCCGAGGTAATCAATGGAACAGTAAAGATTGCTTTGTAATCCCACTGTATTTCGCGAGACTGTCGTTCCTTCAATTTGGAAATTGATTTTTCATTTAAATATTGATTGTATTTTTTTTGAAAAACGTTGAGAACTGAATTAAGGAAATATATAAATTCTATGAAAGTAAAAAAAAAATGAATAAATAAAAAAACTGTAAACTAATCACTAACCGCGATCACAGCAGCAAGTGAAGTAGAAACGAGCATGCGCAGTAAAGGTGGAAAGAGAGAATAATATATAAAATGAATGGAAGACAATAACCGGTATATCAAGATCAAGCTGCCACAGACAGCGTTATGATAGACTTTGAATATCTATCACAGGAAAGAGAACTAAGAATCACAATAGAGAGATCGTGATCGGCAGTCATAAAAAATAATATATATATATATATATATATATATATATATATATATATATATATATATATATATATATATATATATATATATATTCCGAGAGGCTCCTGTCATATTAAGTGGTAGCCATCACGATTGTTGCCTTGGTCACGTCAAGACAATCCATCTGAGTCGGGCAAGTGGTCGGAATCAACCCTTCGTCAGACCGAGTCGGCCAATTACTCTCATTACAACAACGAGTAGCCGACCGATTTTTTGAGTCTCGTTCTCAGAGACAGGGAGAAAAAAAAAAAGGAAGCTTCGTTGAACCTGACAAAGGGTGATAAGCACGGGGTAGCATTTGCCCCTTTGCAAATAACACCCTTCTTGATTCACATGTGGAGATGCCTGCTGCCTTAGGCTGCCCGCACACGGGACACTTTCAGTGAAAGGTGGCTGGCCACTGAGTTATTAGCCACTCAGTGGCCAGCTGATGATACCAGCTTGTAGAGTGGTGTGGCTAAGAAATAGATCCTGCAGCCACTTCGTATCCAATCTTTATCCAATCTTTTAGTGGCTCATCTATGGTCTTCCATAGGGACGCTTTTGTTCCATTTTTTTTTTGCTTTAGTGGCCGGCCACTTTCCACTAAAAGTGTCCCTTGTGCGGGCGGCCTTATATGATCCTCTCACGACTTATCTGTCATCTGGATCTGTCATCTGGACGAAGAAGCGGAGACGATGACGGTCTCCCGTTTTATGAGGGTCACGTGATAAGTCCAATTACTTTCGAGGAAGACACAGATTCGAGCGGTTATGCAACAGGCCACAAAGCAACGTGCTCATGGGCCTTGCCCCATTTTCTGGGGAAAAAGATTCAAAATGTTTTGAGTCCAGTAACCTGCGGTGCTGACCACAAACTAAACAGAATCACACAGACATTATACACACATGTATGTATGTATATATATATATATATATATATATATATATATATATATATATATATATATATATATATATATATAAAAATGTACATACACACACTCATCAGAGACGGAGAATTATCATGGTTTTGCCGTGTATCGACAATGGGAAACCATTACGAAAAATTATTATATTGAGCAATAATAACAGTAACAAACAGACCCAACAACAGAAATATTTGGGACCCATCATTACAGTGTTATTAAATTTGCCCACACGGGCGAACACCTGGTCTGATGACCGTAAAGTCCGATTATTATTTAAGGAGAGGATAACACTCCAAAAATAGATTTTTTTCGTTCAGTTAGATAAAATAGAAAAGCAGATTAATTTTGCCCTTAAATCTCTTGCGTTTTCATTGCTGTCCTTCCTGATCCAGTGAGCAGAAAGGAAAAAGCCGAAAGTAATCGCCTTTCCAATAGGCATCCATCAGTGAAGGGGCAGAGCTGCCAGTTCATCAGGAGGAACGCCGTGACGTCAGAGGTGACAAGAACCTTTTTAAGCGAAATGTGATGAGGTATAATTTAGCCCATAAAATGAGAATCTGAGAATGGGGTTCAAGAGGAGTCCTCACGCAGCCAAGATGGAAGGAGCACTCTCACCCCCTTCAACAAGGAATGCAACATCATGCAGATAAAAAAAGTATTGCAACATTCTGGCCGCGGATTGTGATCAAGATCTTGATATTGTTAGCCTAATGGGTGCCTCCGACCAGCTCCAAACCCAGGCTAATTTCTTTGTACAAGATGGACACTGCTCAGAGAAAGAGTACGCAACTTTTGTGTGCCTATAGATTTATGTATACTTTATGTATATATATATATATATATATATATATATATATATATATATATATATATATATATATATATATATATATATATATATATATATTCATAAGCAATGTGTACACACATACATATAGGCTATACATATGTATATGTATATTTTTATATATATATATATATATATATATATATATATATATATATATATATATATATATATATATACATATACAGTATTATATTATATTATATATATATTATACACACAAGTATATATATATATATATATATATATATATATATATATATATATGTATGTATGTATGTATGTGTGTGTGTTTGTGTGTACAAACACTATTTATATAGTGTTGAATTGTAAGATTATAGTGTAACAGAACTGAAGGGCAATCAAATGTTAAGTCTGTGAAAGAGAAAAATAAACAGGCATTTATTGCAACAGTTATAACAATTATGCACATCAAAGACTTTGTCATAGTCTTCATGGCCATTTCATTTCATACATGTATATATATATATATATATATAGTATATATTTATAATTATATAAATAATACATATATCTTATGAATTATTTTTTTTCCGTGATATATGTGAATCTTCCGGCCCTCAAGCGGTTTGAACCCACATCCAAGATGCTTCGAATTGCAGGCACACAACAGTACCAACCACGCCACGGCAGAACACCCCAGTACTGCTTTGTTGTGCTTGCAACTTCACGCTTGTTGGCTGCGATATCAAACTGCTTTAATGATGAAACTTATTTCCTCATTTAAGTACCTGTTTTATTTATAGATGTCTAATATATATATACATATATATATCACGCAAATGCAGCGTTTAGTGTAATCACTCTAGGTAACCTCGCAATCACCAATCCACTTAAAGTCAAAAAGGTTTCTCATTAGCACTTAACACCTGGCCTCGAACTGCGTGATTATCAATCCACCTGCCCTAGATATTTGAGACGGCGGATGCCTTTTTAAGAGGGGCGTGTCTTCACGCTGGTGAATCTTCTTCATGAATCCTACTTCGTATTTTCATTTTTTTTCCAGTTTGGTTTCGTCTTTATATAGAAAGGGGACTGTATACGACGAATATGAATTAAGTGCAACATTCGCTAATCAAGTTTTTTTTAAGTTGATACCTTTTTGCGTAATAATTATTTATGTAGAAGAATAATCGCTTTGTGGAATCTCGGGTTTTTGTTCCAATCATATGATTGCATTAAGCAATTATATGATTATTTTTTTTATTGTTTCTTAGGGAATGAAGTACGCGATTTGAAAATACGTATATACTGATTAAGTACTGAATACCTTTGCTGCAAGAATTCGTAGCTACTGTGTCCTGCAGTCATGCTCAGTTTTTAGTTTCTGTAAAAGGAAACTATTGTGCCGGCTTTGTCTGTCCGTCCGCACTTTATTCTGTCCGCACTTTTTGCTGTCTACGCTTTTTCTGTCCGTCCTCAGATCTTAAAAACCACTGAGGCTAGAGGGCTGCAAATTGGTATATATATTGATCATCCACTCTCCAATCAATCATACACACCAAATTGCAGCCCTCTAGCCTTAGTAGTTTTTATTTTATTTAAGGTTTAAGTTATCCACGATCATGCTTCTGGCAACGATATAGGATAGGCCAACACCAGGCCGCGGTTAAAGTTACGTGGGGCGCGGCTCATACAGCATTATACCGAGACCACCGAAAGATAGATCCATTTTTTGGTGGCCTTGATTATACGCTGTAGCGGCTGTACAGAAAACTCGATTGCTCCGAAGAAACTTCGGCGCATTTCTTACTACTTGTTTAAATTGAAATTAAAAATATGTGCGGCATAAGTCAGACGTAAGTAATTTGTGACATAAGTACTTTTAGTTTATGGACACAGTTCTAAAAGGAACGAAAGATTGAGAATGAGAAGAAGATAAATCTGGGCTTCCTAGTGTTTAAAGTAACTAATCGCAAGAACCAGCGATTTATTTTTCTTGCTCGTGTACGCCTGAGAGCAAGTCCTTTATGCCCAAGTACTTACAAAGACAGCAGTGAAAAAGTAAAATAAATAAACGAAAATTAAGTTACGGAGGAATAAACACACCAGCAGCATAACTGATCAAATATATAGTTTATTAGCAGCTTTAGTGCTATTTGTACTTTCTGTTCGTTTGGAGGTGAAAACTAATTTTCACGTCCTCAAAAAAACTCGGTAATCTGCCACACTCTTTGCCACAAATTCTGATCCTGTTTGAGAGGCGATAATTATCTCCTGTTGCGAATCCGTTGATCTTTCCAGAGCGAATGAATGCGATACATCTTTTGATTTTGATTTAGGGTTTAAACACACACGATGCCTTTTTGATTAAACAGTCGTTGAGGACGAGAAAACGGGATTCTATAAAAGTGGAAGAAGCACTTCGCAAAGCTTTAGAATTTAATGATTTTCAAATGGCATCAACTCAGTTGTTTGAAACTCTGTGAAAATTTAACTTTTCTTTAAAAAACAGATGTTTGAAATATCGTTCCTGCTTGTTTCCTCTCTCTCTTTCCGATAGCATTGAATCAAAGACAGTTTTTATATTCAGTGATCCAACCCAAGTCTCTTCTCTAGATTTGCTTTTTTTTTTTTTTCCTCTCGCAGTGCCCGACAGGCAACAGCTTCTCACATTCAGGCTCTGCAAATCGGCAATACAAGGATTACTGTTTGATGACTGCCTCTTTCTCGATTCCGAAGCGCCTTAGAATTTCACCTTTGACTCAGATTTCTTCCGATTCCTGCATCCTTCCAACTTTAGCAGCAATTTTATCGCCTCTTTCGGCTCTAAGTCGAGTTTTAACCTTCCTCTCCTTTCCTCGTTTCCATTGGGCACAGGGCAGATGAGGACATTTGCATGCCCGGTCCCTTCACCATCTGCATTAGGAAGATTCACTCAAAGCACATTCATGGTCTTAAGAAGTCTCACTTTTTTGTTTACTTATCTATCTATGTATCTCTTTCGCTGGTGTCGGAACTCAGGCTTGTGTTTTTCTGTGTGGTGACCAGAATAGCTCCGTGGATATTATTTATGCTCCCTGAATAATTTTGTTTATTGTATGCACATCAGAAGCATCAAATAAAAAAAAACTGCATTCTCTAAACCATTAACAACACGATCCTATTCACTGCATTCGTATTAATGAAGTCCTTCTAAGAACCACATCAAAAAAAAAGAAAAAAAAAAGTGACAGACATTGAGAGATCCTGCCAAAAATGACCCCGCCACATTCTGTGTATCAGATTTACTTGTACTCAAGCCGGTTACAATCTGGAGACAACGAAAGCTCTATCCTAACTGCCGCTCGATTCAGTGGTCTGACAATAAAACTTCCGAAAACATGAAAGGTTTATTTGCCATGATATTCAAGCATGTGAAAGCGGAGTCCTTCAGGGGTATAGATTGCCACCCTTATTATTCTTAATTACAGAGAAACGATCTCCCGAGGGATGCAGCATCCTTCATCATGTTGGAAGATAACGCCGGCACATACGAGCAACATCCGAGTGTTGCAAGATGACCTTTGCAAAGAGATGACTGCAGTTGCACTGCGCTATAGTCAACGTCTCTGGTGAAAGATGCAACGTATAAAATGGCGGATGCTTTGAGACTGCAATGCAGTCCTGGGTCCAGAGTAGCCCAAATTTACCCACGAATGTCATTTCCTCAAGGATTTTTACAAGTGTGGTTAGGAGAAAAAGGTTCCTCAAAGCAAATGCGAAAAACGTGAGGTTAGCAGATGCTGTATGACGTTAAAAGTGTGAGTGAAATAAATGCTCAAGTGATGAGGACCAAAAGGAATTTTTAGCAGCCTCAGTGGCTTGATAGTGTGTATATGTGCAAAAAATGTCTTAATCTTAACTCTGTATACTGACGACTCCTTAATTTACGATTTCGATAATGATAACCCTTACGGTAATGATACCAGATATTTACGGTAATTTAGCAAGTTTTAGAAAACTTCTCAGACATTTGGAAAAAACTATAAACTCGTGTGCAGAATTAGTAATATTTTATCATATATAACAGGCCGTTGCCCAGCGTCAATTTATCACTAATATTGACCACTTAATACACAATTGGGCAGCAAAATGATAAAACATGTTAGAAAACGAGCTCGCTTTGCAAAATCTTAAGCTACCTTTTAAATAAGTAATGTATTTTGAACTGCAGAGTAGGTATTGTAAAGAAAAGTTATCTTTTTCTCTCGTATTTTGATACATTTAGTAAATTTTTATCTATCCATTAATTTACTAGTGAATATTTCTTTTTATTAAGTGAGATCTCTTCATTCTGTTTCCCTGTACCTTCTCTAACTTCCTAATGAGCACTATATTCTAATAATAATAATAATAATAATAATAATAATAATAATAATAATAATAATAATAACTTTTTAAAAATGCTTCGCAAGTTTCTTCGGCGCAATCGAGTTTTCTGTACGGAGTATAATACCGTATAAAACTTTCAGCCGCGGGCCATGAAAATTTCAGCCACGGCCCTGCAGTGGCCTGTGTTGTTGGCACCTCTAGCGGTGCCAGACGCACGATCATGGCTAACTCTAACCTAAATAAAATAAAAACCACTGAGGCTAGAGGCTGAAATCTGGTATGTTTGATAACTGGAGGGTGGATGATCAACATACCAATTTGCAGCTCTCTAGCCTCAGTGGTTTTTAAGATCTGAGGGCGGACGGACAGACAAATAGACATCTCTGTAATAGTTTTCTTTTACAGAAAACTAAAAAGCTCATGCATGCATGTATACATGCACAGCCTCCCATATGTTTAGTTTTAATCGTGACAAGTGAAAATGGCCACCTGTCTTTTAAATCAGTCGAGTAGTACTTTGGTTTCCCGATAATTTTAAGAGTCCTCTACTCCCTCTCTCTCTCCCTCCCTTTTCCCAGCTGTATTGAAGAGCATCCCTCTTCCTCCTCAATTAAAACACTTCTGCGCTTATCTCAGTCAGGATGGCTGAGACTTTTCATTTCCACAGGGATAAATCTCTGCCATCTCGATCTACTTCTACTCTCCAGTAACCGTTTTTAAGTAGCGTCATGTCCTCTCTTATCGGTGAAAAAAAAAAAAAGTTAAGTTTATCTTAGTTTAACCAGACCACTGAGCTGATTAACAGCTCTCCTAGGGCAGGCCCGAAGGATCAGATTTAATTTACGTGGCTAAGAACCAACTGGTTACGTAGCTTATTGTGGGATCCGAACCACATTATGGCGAGAAATGAATTTCTATCGCCAGAAATAAATTCGTTCATTGGCCGGTCGGAGAGTCGAACGGTGGGCCAACAGCGTGCTAGCCGAGAGCTCTACCTACCCTTCCAGTGAAGAACTAGAAAACATGTTTGTTTGTAACTGGGATCAGATTTATGACAGCGCGTCCAGGTTAAGATAGTAGGCATAAATGTATCGAGAGCAGCATATTCAACAAAAAACAATGAAATGCACAACAACAATCTGACTGACTATAATTTTCGTTTCATAATTCACTTCGAGGCCATGTTCACACCATACTAATTCATGAAGTTAATTTCCCGTGCAACATCTGCGTAGTTATGTCTGGAAGTTTTGAGAAGCATTTACTGAGATAATGAAAGGGCAGTGGCGAAAGAGGGAACGAGGAGAAATTAAAAGAACAGCGTAGCGAATGTCAGAGAAATGCAAAGATTGCAAGATAAAAACGCCTTACATATTTATCATTTGCGTTTTGTTTAATTAAGAAGGACACCAGAAAGAGAAAGGCGTCTGAAGGCTATGAAGTCTCCAGCATGTTGTTACAACTTGAAATCAGCTTTCATGTTTGCATTGGTTCTGCTTGTTTCGACTTTGTTCTGCGGATAGTGTATATATATATATATATATATATATATATATATATATATATATATGTATATGTGTGTATGTATTTATGTATGTGGATGTATGTGTGTGTTTGTTTTGAGAACAGAATATGTAAATTCATGTGTACTGTATACGCGGAACGCATACAATCGCCCGTGTGAGCGAACACACGAATACATATTCATACACACGTTTTATATGTATGTTTATATATAATGTATATATGTATGTATGTGTGAGTTGGTGTGTTTGTGTGTGTGTGTGTGTGTGTGTTAATAAAAAAAAATTCGTTCGTCATGTTAAGTAGATAAAACCATAGTGATTAAAATGATCTGACGAAAGTTGTCATCTTTTCCATATCTCTCTCTCTCTCTCTCTCTCTCTCTCTCTCTCTCTCTCTCTCTCTCTCTCTCTCTCTCATCTGTTTTGTTCTGGACCTTCAAGAAGCTGATGAATCTTAAGATTTATTCTGGGAGAAAAATGACTGGCTACATGTGAGCAGTTTATTTATCCATTTTTGTGTAAACTTGTACTTACTTCTCTCTGTCTGTCTGTCTGTCTCTTTCTCTCTCTCTGTCACACACTCAGACAAAATATTCGTCGTAATGTCTTCGATTCATTTTCCTATCCCGGGGATTTCCCAAGCTCGTCCTTCGTTCGGTTTTGCTATATTGTGTTCCCAGGCATTCCATCCACCATGTAACATTGTGCTCGTCCATCCCTGCGACTCTCTTTGTACGTAGATGACGAGCAGAATTCACCTTCGTAACGTGAGCCAAGAGGCTGAGGTTATATAAACAACGTTACCAGAAAAGACAACCGTCATGTGTCCTGGTTGTTGTAAGCTTTTCACGCTTTTAACAACACTGGTGAAAGTGGCTCTATGAATTTGCATGACATCTTGACGACGACGAAAACGACCTTCAAGCTGCGAGTGTCTGGGAGCAAAGTCAAAAAGGAGAGTCAAAATGGGAAATCTAGTGTTTTCGCACTCGAGTGACACACCACACCGCCGCCGCCAGTGTGTACGACGTGACGTCATACCACGTTTCATAAACACAGGCCATCTGAAGTAAGACGATATTTTGGGAGTTTACGCACGACTCGGTTAAGAGGGCAAACGAAAAACAATAACAAGGAAAGAGAGAGAGAGAAACCCCAAAGATCAGCAGCGTCTCTGGACAAATAATTAACGGAGCGCAGCCCCGCCGTAAAAGACATTATTTGACACCTTATGTCCGAGCGGTGGTGGTTGGCTTCCCTGAGGAACGCCGGATTACGTCACGCGTATCCACCTGACCCATACAATCTCTTCCTAACCGGAAGACAAAGAGAGAGAGAGAGAGAGAGAGAGAGAGAGAGAGAGAGAGAGAGAGAGAGAGAGAGAGAAGTCAAGGATGTTAAAGGGGGAGGGGGATAACTGGCTAAGGATGTGACAGAATGAGCTGAGACTTTTATGGGGCGGACATTGTCCCACATGGAAGGTGAGCCCTAAAAAAGTTTCAAGAGTCTTATTAAGTATTACTTGGACTGAGAGAGAGAGAGAGAGAGAGAGAGAGAGAGATGGGGAAAACAAGAAAAAGAAAAGTCAAGAAACATGAGACATCTCTAATTGGATGTAAGGCCAGCCATAATTTACAACAGAAGGCGCCCCCAGCACCCCTCGAACCGAAGGGCTCCTGTTTTCTACGGCATTCTGTTTCGTCTTTTGTTTATTCACGACAACATCGTGAGAGATGATGACTGTTCGGCTATATAACAACACATAACACTTCGCAAAGACGTCCAGTTGGTTTTTAGTTTTCTGTAAAAGAAAACTATTGTGCCGGCCTTGTCTGTCCGCCGGCACTTTTTCTGTCCGCCCTCAGATCTTAAAAACTACTGAGGCGGCTGCAAATTGATATGTTGATCATCCACCCTCCAATCATCAAACATGCCAAATTGCAGCCCTCTAGCCTCAGTAATTTTTATTTTATTTAAGGTAAAAGTTAGCGATAATCGTGCTTCTGGCAACGATATAGGCCAGGCCACCACCGAGCCGTGGTTAAAGTTTCAGGGGCCGCGACTCGTACAGCATTATACCGAGACCATCGAAAGATAGATCTGTTTTCGGTGGCCTTGGTTATACCATGTACAGAAAACTCGATTGCGGCGAAGAAATTTCGGCCCATTTTTTACTTTTTTTTTTTTTTTAACTTCTGTTCTTCTATCCCTTCATGGAAAATATGAAGTTGAAAGGCAGTCAAATGAACAGACATTGTTAAATACCATTAGCCTTTATAGAAGAGTAGGATCCGGCAATGATAATTATTAAGCTGGATATTTCAAGTAAATTAGCCACATCGATAAATTTGAGTCACCAACGAGCCGAGGTATCAAAATGTCATCACATCATTTTGACGGTTCCTGAGTTTAATCATAAAATAAGAGAGAGAGAGAGAGAGAGAGAGAGAGAGAGAGAGAGAGAGAGAGAGAGAGAGAGAGAGAGAGAGCATCTTCTTTTCACGATCATTGAAAAACGCTAGACTGAACTATTCCCTCGCAAAACAAAGAACAAAAAAAACAAAAAAACAATAAAATAAAATAAAAAAAAATCACCGGTGAATTGTCTGTCTATGATCTGATAAAGCGGGTTGTCGAACACTTCATGTAGCAACCATGTTAATCAGGTGAGTTGACGTTCTAATTATACATCCGTTTAACAGCCATTAGAAGAGGAAAAATTTGAAGAGGAAAATTAGAAGAGGAAAAATTTGAAGAGGAAAAATTTGACATAGGATTTCACAATTTGACTTACAGCAGCATCAGTTTTCTTCCAAAAGAATTA
Source organism: Macrobrachium rosenbergii (assembly GCF_040412425.1). Taxonomy (NCBI): domain Eukaryota; kingdom Metazoa; phylum Arthropoda; class Malacostraca; order Decapoda; family Palaemonidae; genus Macrobrachium; species Macrobrachium rosenbergii. The sequence continues at coordinate 116,888,542 of NC_089752.1, forward strand.
ATCAGTGATTGTGGAGATATAGCATAAATTACGTTAAGGCTATTCTGAATTAATAGTTATCATCTAAATCTGAATCTAATTCTCCTTTTCTTAATTATAATGCAGATCCGAAACATTACCATAAAATGACCCAAATATAAGCTTTCACGAGAGATAAACTCAACGCATCTTTTTTTTTTCTTTCTGTTTTCAGGAATCCTCGTGAGTCGACGTCCAAGTGAGTTCACAATTGACGTTATTGTAGCAGCCATTAGTCAGTCAGAGTCGTAATCGAATGGCGACCGCGGATCGGTTTCAGCCCCGATATTTATCTCGCCTCGGTTCGAAGCCAGCTCAGCCTCCGTGAAGAAAGATACATTATCAGGAGGTAGAAATCCCGAGAACGTGGTCCCTTCTAGATGATCTGGGACGTATTTTTATGGAGATTTGTGACTCAAAGTACTGTGTGTGTGTGTGTATATATATATGTATGTATATAGACACACATGCACACACATATATATTTATATATGTATGTACTTATGGATGTATATGTGCACATATATCTATACAAATACGTATATATATAATTTTACATATGTATATTTATGTTGTATAATATATATATATATATATATATATATATATATATATATATATATATATATATATATATATATATATATATATATATATATATATATATAATATGGAAGACCAAAGGTCGGTAAAAAAAAAAAACTGGTCAAGCGTTAGGAAGAGGGGATGAGGTGGAGGGAACCCCACCACAATGCTGCATAGGTGGCGTCGAATAGTTTCTGGGAAGCAAGAGCCTTGATTACCTGGTAAGCCAGAGAGTGCGCTTCAGAAAGAGGCGGGTGGCGTTGGTGGTAATTCTGTGTAGGTGTGTGGAGGCTAGGTATGTATGTATATATATATATACATACATACATATATATATATATATATATATATATATATATATATATATATATATATATATATATATATATATATATATATATATATAGTGTGTGTCAGTGTGCAGGTGTACCATAGGGAAAAATGGAAAATGTCCATGATGCCTCAGGGGTACAGAAGACGAAACTGGTCAGGATTTACACCAAACATTTTATTTTTCCCTGCGGTACATCTGCATATATGCATCACGTAACGTTGTGATTTTAAATATGTATACAAATATTTTTATAAATATAGCTTATATCTGTACATATGTGTGCGTGTGTGTACAGTCCTCATAAACTTGGGAGTGGCTCAGTAGGCAATATATATATATATATATATATATATATATATATATATATATATATATATATATATATATGTATGTATGTGTGTGTGTATCGAGACGAGGCCTTTATCCCATGTAATTCTTCGGAAAAAATTTATTGCATACCTATTTGCAATGAGACAAAATTTTCTAGCTGTCTAATTCGATTTCTGCGGAGGAATTAAATGACAAAATACTCTCCTCATTCTATTCCGTTCTTAGTTCCAAAAGAGAGAGAGAGAGATAGAGAGAGAGAGAGAGAGAGAGAGAGAGAGAGAGAGAGAGAGAGAGTATATGAAAATAATAATGGTCCGCGGTGCTTCCAGCCGAGTTGGGAAAAGCAACAAAGGTGCGTCAGAGAGCAGAAGGGATTCTTATCAAAACAAAAGACAGACGGAAAGGGACATGTGTGCGTGACGCCACTACCGGGGGCCGAATTACAAGTGGCTCTGGCTCTCTTCCTGAAGGGGGGCGCGGGGGGGGGGGGCGGCAGAAAATAGAAGCCGGGGGTTAAATGTTGCGAGTGGTACATGAGAATACATTGTTTTCTGTGATTGTTATCTTGGTTGTTTACCATTCTCTCTCTCTCTCTCTCTCTCTCTCTCTCTCTCTCTCTCTCTCTCTCTCTCTCTCTCTCTCTCTCATATAGGCTATATATATTATATGAATAAATATAGGTATATTACACACACACAACATATATATATATATATAGAAATATCAACACTCAATCACGTGTGGAACAGAAATAAATTTCTGACTCGCATCAGGATCGAACCCAGGTCTTTCGATTGAAAGGCAAGGGCGCTGCCCACTAGGCCATACAAGTCATAAGAGAAGTTGGAACCTGAGGGCAACTGCACCTTGCCCTTCAGTTGAAAGACCTGGGTTCGATCCTGATGTGAGTCAGAAATTTATATATATATATATATATATATATATATATATATATATATATATATATATATATATATATATATATATATCCAGACGAGACCTTTAACTCATGAAATTCCTCGGAGGAAATTCACTTATTTGCCACGAGACAAACTTTTATAGTTGTCTATTTAAATTTCTGAAGAGGAATCAAACGACAAAATATTCTCCTTATTCTTTTCCGTTCTTTGTTCCAAGAGAGAGAGAGAGAGAGAGAGCCTGAAACCAGTTTATAAACAGTAAAACGAATAGACTGACGGGAAAATCAACTGTGTTGTGCTTGACAAACAAACCTCCCTGCGTTTGAAAACATACCTGAACGAAAACGCATATTTACACAACGTTTCGAGTTGAGTGGAATATAAAATTTAGATCTGGTACCTATGAGGTCATTCAGCGCTGAATGGAAACTGACAGTAAAAGGTTTGAAAGGTGTAGCAGGAGGAAAACCTCAAAGCAGTTGCACCATGAATCAATTGTTGGGAGAGGGTGGAAAGTAAGATGAAGAAAGAGAATATGAAAGAAGGTACGGTAAAAGGAACGAAAGGGGTTGCAGCTACGGGCCGAAGGCACGCTGCAAAGAACCTTAAGTAATGCCTACAGTGCACCGCATCAGGTGCACAACGTGTCAGTAGAATTCTATAAACAACGGAATATGTAATTTCAAAGCGCTGTTATTATGAATGGCGAAAAATGTTTCAGTTCCCACATATGTACATTTTACTAATGTAGTAATACAAAAACGAGTTTGATAAAGTTCTACCTTACATCGCGATCGAACCCCCTTGCCAATCACTCGATAATCCCGGGATCGATTCCGACGTGAGATAGGAATTTATTAATAGCAATAAAGGTATCGGCAAGTTCTTCCCTTTTCACTCAAGATTCCCATCACTATGTGATGACTGTCATGAAGAATAGGACTCTGGGACAAAAGAGAGAAGACAATCCACAATGACACTTTTGCTTTCATGACGTAGAAGTCTTGTGTCCAATTTGACAATCACGCCATTATGAAACGATTTGCAATAATTGGAGTGATAATGATAACATTTCGCTTCTGATAGAGAACTGAAATGACCTTGGATAAGGAATATCCTCCCAGCCTTGGGTGACTGTCTGTCTGTCTGTCTGTCAGTTGCTTCCACCGTCAACTCCCTCTGACAGACGCCCCCCCACCCCCGACCCCACCCCAAGCATCCAACCTTGCACAACGCCACCTTTGTGCCATGCCTCATCTCCTGGGATAGGAAGAGAGAGAGAGAGAAAGGCAATATGGACCAACGATGGTAGGAAATGACCCGTACCATATCAGTGTACAACTTGTATGTGTGTGTGTACGCGAGCGAGAGAGAGAGAGAGAGAGAGAGAGAGAGAGAGAGAGAGAGAGAGAGAGAGAGAGATCTTTCAAGTGTAAACAAAACTTTCAATTGCGAGGGATGAAAATTTCGTAAAAAAACAGTAAGATGAAAGTAACGACGCAACCAGAGCAGGAGAGAGAGAGAGAGAGAGAGAGAGAGAGAGAGAGAGAGAGAGAGAGAGAGAGAGAGAGAGAGAGAGAGAGAGAGGCAGGCCCCGACTTCTTGAGGACATGTCTAGTTTATATCTACAACTCATGACTGTTAGGATTTTGCATCCAATATCTTTCATTATTTCGTTTCTTATCGGTGCCATGAAAGTTTTTTTTTTTTGTCAAATTCGGTGCCTAACTTGTTACGAGTGCCAGATGAGCTCAACAAGATCTCTCTCTCTCTCTCTCTCTCTCTCTCTCTCCAGCGTTTGACAGACGACCTCTCAAGGTTCATGTTACAACCACTGACAGTCGTCAGTCCCTCCTCCCTTACCTCTCCTCTCCATTCACCATAGCCTCACCTTCTTCTTCTTCTTCTTCTTCTTCTTCCTCTGCATCTCACCCTCAGTGCCGCCTCAGCCATCGACTCCAAATCACACGCCATCAAGTGGGGCGTTTCACAACATCAAGAGCAACTGATTAACCGCTGGATTAACTAAGACTTGAGTGGCAAGGATTATAACTCCTCCTCCTCCTCCTCCTCCTCCTCCTTCTCATCTCATCTCCTTTCCTCTTCTCTCTCCTCCCCTTCCTTCTCCTCAGCTTCTTTACTTCTGTCTTCGTGGCGTTCGTATCTCGATCGACCTCAGTTCTGATCTAGGATCGGGGTCGCCTCGAGTAGAGTGGGATTATGATGGCAAATCCCTCTTAAACAAATCCTTCCTCTCAAGACGTGCCGAATCGGAGGAAGAGAGAGAGAGAGAGAGAGAGAGAGAGAGAGAGAGAGAGTTGGGCTGGGCTGGGCTAAGTGAGGGAGGGGGAGGTGCCCCAAAGATGTTCGAAGCTAAGAGATTTTACAAAATGAAAAAGGGATCTTTTAGAGAGAGAGAGAGAGAGAGAGAGAGAGAGAGAGAGAGAGAGAGAGAGAGAGAGAGAGAGAGCAATATCTCAGCGAGTTTTACTTCCAAATTTCAATTTTTTCTTTGTTGTTTTGATGAAGTATGCTCTTTTGCAACGTTATCAAAATAACCTTTCTTTTGCACACGTCAGGAAAGTGGAATACAGTACTCGTACTTATACATGTATATAAGATGTCATGCCACTCCTATTGTCTTGCTTACTATTTAACTTGGCTATGAAAAAGAATGATGATTGTTTACCTTACTTACCCAGCCTCGAATTCTCAAGGCCAGTAACTGATGTCAAATCACTACAACTATTCCAACTGTAGGTTTAACATTCTTTTTGATACAAACAATTTTCCCGAAGAAATTTCAACCCTCAACGAAGTGAAAATATAACTTTTACCTGGTCTTGTCAAGCAAAACCATAAAGCCGAATAATTCAGAATAACAAAAATAAACAAATAAGCAAATAAAATAAGGTATCAGAAAAAGATAGCTAATTTCAGTGTTCTACTTTGAAATCTTATTATATATTATTATGAAACTAAGGTAAATCCCGATGTAATCACAAATGAACAATGAACATTCCTCGTCTGTCTTTTGTTAAACACGGTTTTCGTGAGTACGAGTCCCGCGCAGGAAGTCGCTGATAAATCGAGATGACTGGGTCATAAGGAACCTCTCGACTCCGAGAAGCATTTTCCCGAGATACAACCGAGTACCGAGACCTTTCCCTGAAAAAAGCCGGACGCCATATCTTAAAAACTAACCATAGAATTTTCTTGAATATAATATCAGTTTGTTTCCCACACTCAAATTGCTGTAGCGATAATAACCCAACCTAACCTAGCCCAACGTAACCTAAGCTAGGGGTATGGGAAAAAAAACCGGGGCTGGTGCAATACTAGCATACATCTCAGGAATTTGCCCCTGGGAACTAATGTAGGTGCAATAATACGTTTTGCTGGAGTAGTGAAGCTAAGTAAAACGTTTGAAATATATTCTTTGTTCAGTATCTGTAAGATGGGAATCTGTATTAATAGACTGTTCAGTAGTATTTAAATTTCTGTTTCATACACTTCAGTTCACGGATATACTGGCGGATTCTTTCTGAGTCTAGACTCGGGAAGTATGATCAAGATGACGAAAACGCATAAAGAAACCCTATCGCCAAACCTATAGCACAAGTTTGAAACCGCCATAAATGTCAAGCAGCTTCTAAGAAATATCTTTTAATGCCCTCCACACAGCTCAGAACATCTCGAAGGAATTTCACCAAAGGACGCGTCCGAGATGGACCGATGAACCCAGAACACCGCGTAGAAGAGGAGTCAGTAGATGCGAGATCCCTCCTCCTCTGACACCCCCAGACCAAGGGAATGACGGAGGGGGAAGAAGAAGAAGAAGAAGAAGGAGGGATGTAGAGAAGGGGCCAAGGGTGACAGGTTAACGGGTGCGGAAGGGTTGTTCGAATGCCCTTCACGAAAGTGACTCTCGAGGGCCCATACCCCGGCCTCTGTTTCCCCTTCCTTTATGACCACTAGAGACCCATTTCCTAATGCTTCGCTACCCATTTTCCTTTTACGGGCTGAGTGAGATTTACCATATCGCTCCGCTGAGTGGACGAGGAGTGTTGGCCCACAGGCCTCTGGACTGGCGTATCGGGGCAAGGGCCTTAGACGGGGACGGGTTGGGGAGGGGGAGGAATACAGATGAAGATAAAGAAAAGGAACACCACGGAAATATAGAGGCTGGGAGTTTATTTTTGGAGAGAGAGAGAGAGAGAGAGAGAGAGAGAGAGAGAGAGAGAGAGAGAGAGGTATATCTTCAGACCCAAATCATTGACGGAGAGCAAAATAAATAAATAAATTCTAACGGTTCTGAAGTTATCGTAGAAGAGACATTGCCAGGATCAGAAATTTTCAGAGGGATGGCCGAAAGGTATTCCATCAAGAAAGAAGATTGGGTACATGACGCGAATTACCCATTTATTCTCAGGTTCGTGATCTAGATTGCGAAATGTCATATCATGCAGGAACATCCATCCATAACCAGTTAAGTAAAACTGCTTTAATCGTAAGTTAACTTATAAAAATTGCAAATAACTTTTATATATAATGACAATCTTAATTTCCAACGTATATTGATAAAGCGCGGTCATCAAAAGAAGCATAAGAAGAAGCAGTTATTGTCTTTTTAAAATGAAAAGAGAGAATGGTACAAGACTAACTTTCTAGACCACCTAAAACATTCTTCAACTTCTTGAAAAACAGAGAGGAAGAAAAATAAAAGTAGAAGCGATAAGCGGCAGCATGAGCTGAGGGTAAAACTTACAACCAGGTTCTGAGGATGATAGAACTCAGATTAGAATACAGTCACGTGGTCCTTCCACGGACAGGTGAACGGACACACGTGCACACACCCAACCCACACACAGAAAGAGAGAGAGAGAGAGAGAGAGGCTGCGCATGCAGAGTGCAGGGAAGTCTGTAAAGGGCATTTTTTGTCAAATGTTACTGAGGACGTTCAACAGGAACGACTCGCTAATGGAAATACATCTTGACATAAAAGGCAAACAACCCTAGCAAATAATAGGCATTATTTAGGGTTCTGTGCAGCGTTCCCTAGGTCCCTAGCTGCACCCCACTTTCATCCCATTTTACTGTACCTCCGTTCACATTCTCCTTCCATCTTGCTTTCCACCTTCTCCTAACAATTGATTCATAGTGCAACTGCGAAGTTTTCCACCTTTGAAACCTTTCTGCTCTGTTTTCTATTTCAGAAGTTTTCCTCCCGTCACACCTTTCAAACCTTTCATCGCTGAATGACCTCGCAGCTGCCAGCGATTTGACCTCTGGCCCAAATTCTATATTCTATTCGATTACACCCAAGCGAACAAAGGGTTTCAGCGAAAGATTTACGACCAATCAAAAACGCATTTCTCTGACCACTCGGGTTAAACAAACAGACAAATCCATTAAAGTGGCGTATCAATCATTCGATTTTCTCAAGCCCCATCACTAAGTTTGTTTACATTGGATTCTTAGCTACTTTGAGAACTCTTGAGGCGGTGCTGCGCGCTTCCTCCCACTTTTGCTTCTCCTCGTGCGAGTCTCCTAAAATATCACGGCCGCTGCTGATTCTGTGTCCTGTTTACTTTCGCGTACTGCGTCTGGCCGTGGTGGGCGTTTGCTCTTGTGTGCTTGGAAGGGAGAGAGAGAGAGAGAGAGAGATGGCTTGAATGCATAAGAATCTCTCTACGTTTTCTTAAATTTTTTTGAAAATCGTTCGAGTTGAAGTTTCGATTTTGCTGTTTTAGAGAGAGAGAGAGAAATGACTTGAATGCATAAGAATCCCTCTATGTTTTCTTAATTTTTTTTTTTTTAAATCATTTGAGTTGAAATTTCGATTTTGCTGTTAGAGAGAGAGAGAGAGAGAGAGAGAGAGAGAGAATGATTTGAATGCACAAGAATTCCTCTACGTTTTCTTAAAATTTTTTTGAAAATCGTGTGGGTTGAAGTTTCGATTTTGCTGTTTTAGAGAGAGAGAGAGAGAGAGAGAGAGAGAGAGAGAGAGAGAGAGAGAGAGAGAGAGAGAGAAATGATTTGAATGCATAAGAATCTCTGTTTTCTTAAATTTTTTTTTGAAAATCGTTTGAGTTGAAATTTCGATTTTGCTGTTAGAGAGAGAGAGAGAGAGAGAGAGAGAGAGAGAGAGAGAGAGAGAGAAATTACTTGAATGCACAAGAATCTTAAGTTTTCTTGAAACTTTTTGACAATCATTTGAGTTGAAGTTTCGATTTTGCTGTTAGAGAGAGAGAGAGAGAGAGAGAGAGAGAGAGAGAGAGAGAGAGAGAGAGAGAGAGTTACAGAAATTACTTAAATGCACAAGAATCCCTACTCTTCATTTTGTTGAAATTTTTGAAAATCATTTTTGAGTTTACGTTTCGATTTTGCTGTTTTTGCTTTTGTTTCTGCTCTGTCTTGAACATAACCGAATTATTTACCACTCGGACGACAATTTCCTAACATGGACGCTAGCGTAGGAGATCTAAAATAATGACCGTTTCGTTTGAAAAAGCCACCGAAGCAAAGTGTTCAGAATAACGTAAAATTGACGGGGAACAAGAAACTCAAAATTTAATTATGGCAAATAAAATATATCACCACAATCATTTGGAAAGTCAAAAGAGAAAATCTGCTTGTCGGACTGCGAGGTGTTTTCGAGGCGTGATTAAGATAAAAATTCCGGGGACATTTTATATTGTTGATTGTAAACGCAGGCATGAGATGCATGTCGGTCAAGATTTTGTAAATAACGTCGAAGTAAATTCTGGAACCTTCTCTTTCGACCTTGGGATTTACGCAAAGTTGGATGGGCTCTGATAATTTTTTTGACTCGTATCTATTTAGAACAGGGTTCTCTGAAGTTATAAAATTGCTTTGAGGAGCAGCTGGATAGAACATTATCATAAATTGAGTGATTAGAAAGCAGAAAACATAGCTCACTTAATAAAAATTATCTCCGCAGTATACAGGAGACTGCGTTGAATAAGTCTGCTTCGCCGAAGGGTCAACAATGAAGTGTTATTTCATACAGAATTCATGCAATGGGACAGAATCATCTGTTGAGTTATCGACGTCACTCGGAAATAAAAAAAAAAGTAAAATATGCGTCGAAGTTTCTTCGGCGCAATCGAGTTTTCTTGTGCGAAACTCTCAGCCACGTTCCCATGAAACTTTCATCCACTGCCTGATGGTGGCCTGTGTTGTTGGCACCTATATCGTTGCCAGAAGCACGATCATGGCCAACTTTAACCTTAAATAAAGTAAAAACTACAGAGGCTAGAGGGTTGCAATTTGGTATGTTTGATGACTGAAGGATGGACGATCATTATACCAATTTGCAGCCCTCTAGCCTCAGTAGTTTTCAAGATCTGAGGGCGGACAGAAACAGTGCAGACCGAATAAAGAGCGAATGGACAGACAAAGCCGGCACAACAGATTTCTTTTACAGAAAACTAAAAATCCTTCCTCGATAAAGTTCCTGTCCTTCACACGGAGCGTAGTTTTCCCTCGCCGCCCAAAAGGGGAGTTTTCCTGCAGTCCTACAAGCCTCCAGCAGAACCGGATTTGGGAAGAGGGAGGATGGTAATTAAACCCAGAACACGAAACCTCTCTGCCGACCCCATCTCATCTTACAGGACTCTTGACTAATTACCATAGCCATCGCCTGGTCATTTTCCCCTCGGCAAGTGCGCCGACGATTTACCAGCCGTGCTAAAATATGCGTCATTTTTCAAACCTATAAACAAGTGGTTCTCAACCAGGGGGTCGTCAGCAGTTTCCAGTGGGGGGCGCCGCGAGCCCTAGGAAAAGATTAAGAATTCTCTAATATTCGGTGTTCTCATAACAAGAGTCGCTAAGAAGCAGTGTCAAGTATCTCACTAATTCATTCCCAAAAGAATAAAAACACCTTTTCTCTTTCTCTTTTTTTTTATTTTCCTTTAAATCTGGGAGGGAATTTTACTCATAGATGCAAGGGGGCCGTTGGGGGAAGGACCAACTCTTAGAGGGGGCATGGTAATAAAAAGGTTAGGAACCACTGCTATAAACCATCCTAAGCAGATTAAATTACACTTAATATTCTTAGCTATTTTATTTCACTTTCATTCAGTTTTCAAAGATGGGGTTTTAATGGTTAATAGAGTTTTACATTTTTGCAAGCAGACCGACATATTACATGTTAACCCTGAAACGGACAAAGTTCTGCGGCTTACTTTTATACTTGCAAAAAATATATACAGATCAGCTTCAACTGTTTAGCTTTATATACTGTAGGTGAGAAAAATTTAAATGGCTCATCTTTTACAGATTAGCTTTAAAACTTACAGTTTTACAGTTCCGATTAAAAATGACAAAATTTTGCTGTTAAATAAAAATTTGACTAGTTTTTAAAGTTGAGCTTTGAAATTTAAGTTTTAAAGATAAGAATTAAACCTGTTACAACATTTTCAGATTATCTTTGAAACTTACGCAGTTCATAATTAAGCCCTTCCCGTAGGGGAGTATTGCCGTCAGTGCACCTCATGCAGTGCACTGTAGGCATTACTTAAGGTTCTTTGCAGCGTGCCTTCAGCCCATAGCTGCAACCCCTTTCGTTCCTTTTACTGTGCCTCCTTTCATATTCTCCTTCTTCCATCTTACCTTCCACCCTCTCCTAACAATTGATTCATAGTGCAACTGCGAGGTTTTCCTCCTGTTACGCCTTTCAAACCTTCTTACTGTCAATTTCCGTTTCAGCGCTGAATGACCTCATAGGTGCCAGTGCCTGGCCTTTGGCCTAAAAATCCTGTATTCAATTTAATTCAACTCAATTTACAGGCAAATTCTTTCGATCACGAGTTTCGGTTTATATAAAGATATGCTTAGATTTTATGCCCTTTAGCACCAAGTTTTAGAGTTTTTGTATATTGAAAGATAATTCCTTGCATTTTCAAGCCCACACAAATATTCAAGGTATCTTAAAACTGCAGAAAAATGAATGTGATAGTAAAAATAGCTAAATTTTTTAGTTATTATTTTGTAGGCAGGATAATATCAGACACAAGGATCTGGTACCATCTGGTACCATTGAGCTTTACATTTCTGTTACTTGGCATAAAAGATCTGCTTGCTAATTTTTTAATTACTTTTTCCGTGAGGTGACAAGTTTATGTAACAAAATAAGCCTGGTACCAAATATAAATAAATAAAAGATCAAGACTGCACTAATCAACGTAGATGCATTATAGATACACGATTCATTTTAATGGAAATGTACCTTAGAATTCGGATTTCTGAACCATCAGTTTGGATTTGCTATCCTGAAACGTTCTCAGAAGCCGAGATTTCCTCAAGGAGCAATGTTCCCGATTCTTGATGCCTCGTTCCTAACTTTCTTTGATAACCCAAACGTCGTCTCTCCGTAGGGGGATAGTGCTGTCGGTGCAACTCATGCGGCGCACTGTAGGCATTGCTTGAAGTTCTTTGCAGTGTCCCTTCGGCCCCTAGCTGCAACCCCTTTCATTCCCTTGACTGTACCTCCGTTCATATCCTTTCCTCCAACTTACTTTCCTCAACATTCTCCTAACAGTTGATTCGTAGTGCAACTGCGAGGTTTTCCTCCTGGTTAAACCTTTGGAACCTTCTTACCGTCAATGACCTCATAGGTCCCATCGCTTGGCCTGTGGCCTAAATTTTTAATATATTCTCAAACGTCGCCTGGTGGTTCTCTAGAGAGATAAAGATATGTTTTTGCTTTTATCGGGACCAGAATGTGGAGTCATCCCATCTTGATTCACAGTAAAGTCAGAACTGACCTCTTTACTCAGCGCATGTCCATTTACGCATGTATTAAAAGTGGCACGAACACAAACCGCCTCCATGGGCGTTGCGTACGATTACCGTGAGTGCAGAAGTAGCATCAAATGTCTTACCGAAACATCGATGAGAACAGAAAATGCACAAAGTCCTTAATCCAGTACAAATCGAGGATTGAGGAAAATGTTTTTCAGTATAGGACCGGAAGATATTTTCTTACGTTGAATCAGTGGAGCAAAATCATTATTACATTTTCCAGTAGAATTAGGGGTTTTCATAATGATGGCGATAGAGTAGTATAGTACAATAAAAGTGAATTTTTCTCTGGATTTGAAAAACAATAAGCAATAGACATATCAAAGTCTTTAAGAAGAATATTAGGATTCAGATGGCAGGGCGAGAACTTTGGTAATCGAGTTTTCTGTACAGCCGCTACAGCGTATAATCAAGCCCACCGAAAATAGATCTATCTTTCGGTGGTCCAGGTGGTGGCCTATCCTATATCGTTGCCAGAAGCACGATTATGGCTAACTTTAACCTTAAATAAAATAAAAACTACTGAGGCTAGAGGGCTGCAATTTAGTATGTTTGATGATTGGGGGGTGGTTGATAAACATACCAGTTTGCAGCCCTCTAGCCTCAGTAGTTTTAAGATCTGAGGGCGGAGAGAAAGAGTGCGGACAGAAAAAAGCGCGGACGGACAGACAATAGTTTTTTTTTACAGAAAACAAAAACGACAGTCGTCATCATACAGTCCTTCAAGTTTCAAACCCACTGATTTGTCTCGCAATAGAGTCGACCCTTTTGCCGCAGAAAACGACTTAGAACCGGAAAATAAAAAGGAAATAGGAAACGAGCTGAACGACGAACAAAGAAGCAAGAGCAACTGCAAGAGCGACACGACACACGCACTGAAACGGCAAGGGGAAGTTGAAGGGTCTCCCGCAGGAAGATTTCCAACGCAGAGATCGATCTGGTCAGACGGCGAATGTTGGAATGTATCGCAGGCGTCGGCACTTATAGCGAGATTCCCTACGGAGTGTGTCGTCAGATGGTTGGAATAGTACGCGCGTACTTATGGTGATGAACCGGGCGAAAGTGGACTACTTTATGCCAAATTTGCTTGATTGGATTAACTTAGGAAATCCCACAAACACAAGCAGAAAAGAAAAAAAAGTGCAGGCGGAAAGGTGTACAGGAACGCGCGTGCGTAGAAACTTTTATATATATATATATATATATATATATATATATATATATATATATATATATATATATATATATATATATATATATATATATGGAGTTTTTATTCAATTATACTTGATAATGTGGACTGTTTGTCCAAGAAAGCTTGTACTTTTGAATAAAAACTCCATTAGATACCATCCACTTTGAATGAGGTCCTTTTAGTAATTCTACTAATGCACAGAACAATTGTGTATGTGATAAAGTTAATATATATATATATATATATATATATATATATATATATATATATATATATATATATATATATATATATATATCTTTGAGTGTGTGTGTGTTTGCATATAGGGATTTCAAATATAAGCCGGTATATGAATTTTACAAGCATAATGCATGAATCAAATAGCAGGAGAACTTTTCATCAGCCTACAAGCAAACGCCCGAAGCGAATTCACAAAGACTGTAAGAAATATTTGCAGTATCTTAACTCTCGGATTTCAAAGCGAATCCATAAAAATGTTTCTCGGTCATCAATGTGTTCAGTGGTTCAAGTGAAGACTAAACGAGAACTTACGACCTCAGCTGCCCGAGAAGCACATTTGAGAACGAGAGGTCTAAGCGACCGTTTATAACCTGACCAAAACAGGTTTGGCGGAATCTTGTGACTTTTCTTTGTCCGCACTTTTTCTGTCCGCCCTCAAATCTTAGAAACTACTGAGGCTACAGGGCTGCAAATTGGTATGTTGATCATCCACCCTCCAGTCATCAAACGTACTAAATTGCCGCCCTCTAGCCTCAGTGGTTTTTATTTTATTTAAGGTTAAAGTTAGTCATAATCGTGCTTCTGGCAACGATATAGTATAGGCCACCACCGGGCCGTGGTTACAGCTTAATGGGTCGCGGCTCATACAGCATTATACCGAGACCACCGAAAGATAGATCTATTCTCGGTGGCCTTGATTATACGTTGTAGCGGCTGTACAGATAACTCGATTGAACCGAAGAAACTTCGGCGTATTTTTTACTTGTTTTTTTACAGCATTTAAAAAAGCCATGTGTAGCCTATTATCTACTTTATTAAAATAACTTCCGTGCTCTGTTGAATCGCTTTACGTGCTTGAGTTGTCTTCCGGCGAATGTGGTATAAAGATATTTCATATCAGTTCCACAGAGACCGTCAATATTATTGAATATATATTTTTGTTAGATCCCATTTGGAACATAAAAATCCAAGTGATATGGCCATACCGAGGTATCAAGTATTTAGGCCAGGCGATTGACGCATCTCGTTACTTTTGGAATCTGTTCCGATTAATCATATTTTCGTCCGTAAAATGCAGTATAGAAATGAAGTTCTCTGTATTTTTTCTGTCTAACAAGCGACATCTATTCTTTCTGTATTTCCCTTTACCTCCTCTTACTTCTTCCTAATGAACACCGCATTCTTTGGAAGCTTGAATTTCAAGTCAATGGTCCCTTTGGTGGGCTTGTTCCATGTGAATGGGGTTCATCTTATATAATAATAGTAATCCGGGTAATTCGACACCCCTTGTGTTATTTGCTTGAGGAATAAATTCATCAAACTTTCAGTTACCAAGAGGGAAAATGGATTTCCCTTAATAAATAGATGTCTGATTAGGCATATTTCCTGCATGTACTGATCACGGAAGCTAACTTCCGCTCTTACTGTTAGGTGGACTGGAAAGTGCCTCGCTGTCGAGCTTCTCAATTCCAGAGGTCCTTTATTCCTCCCACCGTTGGACTGTGGAAGTTCAAGCGGAGATGCAGTGCATTGCTATCCTACTGCCATTCTCCTTGTATTTTAATCATTTACATTTTTATTTATTTACTAGTCTGATAATTCATCTGTTTTTGTAATAACTGATGTCTTCTTTCTGTATTTCCCATTCCCTTCTGTTACCTCTTTCGAATGAACACCATATTCTTTGCAATAAGTCTAAAATGATGGTAATCATGAAAAGAAAAACAGGTGAATGATTACGCTATGGCATTAGTTACTTGTCAAATCAAACAGTGATTCCCAACTCTTTGCCACACTCGGAGTAGGTAGGCAAGAGGCGCAAAATATGGATAATTCATCCTCCAAACCTAATCCTGAAGAGAATTAGCCACGAACTAACCATCACGATGAACCAGCTTGATGGGCGCCACAAACGTTCCACGCAGCTTCTGTTCCGCTCGTCCTCTCGAGAATGCCTGACGATCTCCGTCAATTCGATTCAATCCCGTTCAACAGCTTAAAAGCGGACGGCCTCGATCCTCCCTCGTCGTTACGCGTAAGGAGAAAATAGTGATCTGGCGTTGAGGAGGAAACGTTTAACTTCGATTCAGTGGGTGATTGTGACTGAATTAAGCTTCAAGGCTGGGAAAGCGGCCATTATGTCATCGCCGTGAGAGAGAGGCAGATTGATTTATTCGAACCTCGCGTCACGGCAACAGAGACTTTCGAAGTGGAAATGAAGTTCCTGAGAAAATTCACTTTTACTTAAAGGCGGAATTATTGAGCTTGGAATATATAACGAAGTACACTCTTACAAGCATGAAATTCAACTGCAGTTATCGACTTATGAACTTAATCTAATACAGTCATCGGATAATTTTATGTCCCATACCATGCATACATACATACACACATATACATGTATATATATATATATATATATATATATATATATATATATATATATATATATATATATGTGTGTGTGTGTGTGTGTGTGTGTGTGTGTGTGTGTGTGTAACGTGTGTCTGTGGTTTCATGAACTCACACCCACTAAAAGCTAAAACGGAGACAAAATGAGATTCTAGTAAACAAATGCTAAACCTGCTTCCCTACCCTTGGTCCCATAACGCAGAGTAAACAACAGCTGCACCAGCCAAAGACAAAGAGAAGCTCTCGACAAAAGAGAGAGAGAGAGAGAGAGAGAGAGAGAGAGAGAGAGAGAGAGAGAGAGAAGTGATCAATCACCGGGCAAAAAAAAACAGAGGCCAATTTCAACGATCGCAGAGGGGATTGGACCGACGCGAGCTGTTGTCACTCGAGCGCGAGTACTTTTTCGCACTGGTGCCGAATGTTTTGGCACGCGAAGAGCTCCCTCTCCTCCCTTCTCGCGGGTCGTCGTTTTTGCTCCGTGTGCCGAAAAGGTCAAGGAAGTGGCGACGGCCCTGTATGGTGAGGGACAGACAGACAGACAGACAGACAGACGTTCCTGTTCTGTGCAGAAAAGGGGAGTCGATTCCTGAGTTGTGATTGACGAGTTTGTTACCGCAGAATTTTGATGTTGACGGTATGTATGAATTGTTTCGTGTATCTCTCTCTCTCTCTCTCTCTCTCTCTCTCTCTCTTTAATATATACACATAGTATACTCACACCCACCCACCCACACACACACACACACACACATATATATATATATATATATATATATATATATATATATATATATATATATATATATATATATATATATATATATATATATCACAATTACAACAGGTGAAAAATAAGTGACGGGGTGGCGGTCTTGACCTGTTTCGACTTTATTTCCAATGGCTTGGAAATAAAGTCGAAACCGGTTAGGACCTACACCTCGTCTCTTATTTTTCACCTGTGGTAATGTTGCGAAAATCAATCTCGAGTGTCCGGCTGGGACAAATAATGCGGTATAATATTTGCATACAAACAAAAACTTGGTGCTACATCAACCTTGAGAGAGAGAGAGAGAGAGAGAGAGAGAGAGAGAGAGAGAGAGAGAGAGATCACGTTACCCATTTAAGACGCTCGATGAAAAAAGAGAAAGAAAATTATTGCAACATTATGGAGAGTTCAACATCTAGGCTGAGTTACTTGACAAACGAGTAACAAGAGAGAAATTAATGAGGCTGTTGACGTGACCACATCTTGTAGGTTTTGAGACTGAACAAATAAAAACAATTCTTAACAGAATGCATAATGAAAAAGAATTAAACAGAGAAACTATGCTGTCTTTTCTAGACTTCGCGTACTGTATTTGAAATTGAGCTATTGCTCTATCTTAAAAGAAGTTGGAAATAGTTCACTCAACGCTGTGTAAACAAAGAAAATGTAAATGTAATACTACATTGGTATTCCACAGCCACTGGGTGTTGTTATTCAGAGCAAGAGTGACTGCTGTCATATGGCCAGATTCATCTGACAACTGATGATCTGCGCAAGTCATTGAAATGAAATCCTGCTTAACACATCGGAAAACAATAATGGGTAATCGTTTAAGTAGAAAATTTCTGTGATAACTTCTCTTGTTATGAACGAACTTACAGTAAAGATACGGGCAATTTTGCACTAAATAAATACGCAAAGCTCATGTAATTTTGCCTGTGTATAAGAACAGTGCTCTACGGATAATGTACTCCAGTGTCATATTTGCCGTCGTTCAGCCCGTTCCAGCGTCTCTCCTCTCCGGTTACTATTTAATTATGCAGAGTGACAAGGATAGAGATATTTGCAGGCTCAGAAATAACTATTAGCAGCACCGAATTACGTTAACGAGATTGGTTACGGAAGAGTAATGAGGACAAGGGACATCAGAAGACAACTGGGTAGGGGGGGGGAGCGGGGGGCGTTGCATCAAGATGATAATGATGCTGATGATGATGGTGATGATGATGATGACAGTGACGCTCGCTGTTCAGTCCGAGTGGTGAGAGCACTCGCCCCGCGTCAACACAATCTAACGGGCCAATTGGATGATTACCTCCTCTGAGATGACGGGTAGAGTACAGTACATTAACTCCTCTGGCCCACACGTCGAAGACTAAACAGAAGCCCCTTCAGAGTTTTTTTTATATTAGAAGAAAATATAAAATATTTTACGGTTTCAGCAGTATTACAAGCAGAATTTTATCACAGTTGACTTATATTTACCAAAAATTAACAAATATAATTTTATCCTACTGTTCGGTCGCCACGTCGCAGACCAGACAGAAGTCCCTTCAGAGAATTTTTTTTTATCTTTTATTAGAGAAAATATAAAGTATTTTACAGTTTCAGCAATATTACAAAGCAGAATTTTACCACAGTTGACTTATATTTACCAAAAATTAACAAATATAATTTTATCCTACCGTTCGGGTTGACATAAATATTTTTAGCGTGTGCATTTTACAAATAATCTATGTATTTCAATATTAATATTTTCTGCAGTTACCCATATCAGATTTTATCAATATATATCTATTTTTTTTATCTCTGATTTTATAAACCGTCTAATACCATCGTTTTCATCTTATATTCCTGCTTTGTGGGCTAAGCAAATCCCAGGAAAATAGTCACAAGTCAAAATGACAGCTGTGTTCTTGTCCGTTTTTGAATGTGCTTCAATAAACTTTTTTGCCTTCAAAGAATTTGATCGTTTGGCTGGTTTTTGGACTTGAATAGATTTTCCCTGCAAGAAGTCTTTCATTTTATTTTCTCCTTATCTATATCTTTGTAGAAGCATGATTGTCATTTTGGGGAGAGTCTGTAGTGTAAACACGATTTTTATTTATATGTTAGATCGTCCTTCAAACCAAGACATAACTTTTTGCCGATTTTTTCATGTTTGTTTATGCAATTTTACACAATTCTATAGGTTTAAGTTGTTCTTTCTTTTTGCAAAAGACGTTAAGAACGCTACCAGGTCAATCCATATCATATTGGCTGCAATAGCCTAAGCAATGACAAATTATTCTTCTACGAACTTCCCATTGCGGGGTCAAGTCTTAAGTGGACACCTATGTAAATATCTTCAGAATAATGACGTCAGAGATGTCCCATTCATCCAGTTATGAGTAAGTAATTAAATACGCACCGTATTACTCAAAAGCCAAGCAGGACTTTGTAAACACGTCAATAATCGTGACAGGATGCTGATCCGAGCGTGGGCCAGTGACGTCACGGCGTTTCGCAAGGGTGGTGCCAGTGACTCTAAGTAGACAAGTTGGCTGTCACTGAATGTGCCGAGGTTATGAGTCAGTCCGGATCGGAAGCGAATTTTGACTTGTCTCCTAGGCGACGGACTCCTCTTTTGCTTCCTTTCTGAGAGGAATTCAGAATTTAAGGTCGATCAGCTTCTGGTAAAAGCATGAGCTCAGAGAAAGGCTGCGAGTTATGTCTTACCCTCTTGTAGTTGTTCATGGCCGACACACAGATGTGGTACGTGATTATCCTTGTTTGTGTTTGCCTTTGTCTGCTGGCTAAGTCGTACTAGAAATTGAGCGCGGGATTTTGCTTGCTGTTATGAAAGTCGGTAAACACCAGTTCTTGAAAGTTTGGCAGTTGAGTGGATTCACGGAGTTTCCTTCACCTTTTAAAGGAGTCGAATCTGGATCTGCCTGGAGCAGTGGTTCTTAACCTTTGTCAAAGTATGCACCCCTTTCAATCAGCAGTCAGTTCTCGCACCCCCTAAATTGTTGAAAAAAAGTTAAAATATTACTTGTATCCTGTACCCGAGTCTGTTGCCACGTTGCCACTTCGTTAGGAAATTAGGTGTAGGTTTATCTAATAATAATAATAATAATAATAATAATCATAATAATAATAATAATAATAATAATAATAATAATTATTATTATTATTATTATTATTATTATTATTTTTTTTTTTTGCAGAAAAAAAACATGGCTATATAAAAACATATTTTGCTTTAATTATTCATAGGCATCCTCGCACCCCTTAGGAACGGGCTTCCCACCCCTGGTTAACAACGGCTGACCTCGAGAAAGTCATTTGCCGTAGGATTAGTAAGCTCATCCTCCACCCATATATTTTTTTTACCATATTTTTTTATCACTACTCACAGCTGATGATCCAAATTAAATTCCAAGTCCCGTTCATTAGAATTTGACGACAGATTTGCATTTTTTTTTTTTAAATGTCAGACAGTGTCTAAGCCTTTAGATTTTTAGGAATGCGGTTTTAGGCCTAACACTGGTGGCTGTAAGTCTTCAGACTCCGTGTATACATGAGCATGTTACTGAGCGTACTCTATTTAATCTTAAAGTAGGCCGTCGTCGTTGGTATCTTTTGTATAATAATAATAATAATAATAATAATAATAATAATAATAATAATAATAATAATAATAATAATAATAATAATGTGTAATAACGTTAGCACTGATGAGGAACACCGTTCAAGTGTTCGAAAGTCTTTGTTTGTTTATTTTACAAAGGGATACATTTACTATATAATTGTGGATTTTATTACACAGATTGTTTTCACGGAATTGTGAATCTCTTAGCAATAATAATAATAATAATAATAATAATAATAATAATAATAATAATAATAATAATAATAATAATGATTGTTAACAGCGGTACAAGATCAGGCCCTAAGAACCAGATATGTCCAAGGAACAATAGATGGAAATAACATCTCACCCATGTGCAGGAAGTGCAGTATGAAAGACGAGATTATTATTATTATTATTATTATTATTATTATTATTATTATTATTATTATTATTATTATTATTATTATTATTATTATATGCTGATTTTTGCGATTTTTAAAAATATTTCTGTTAAAATTCTGTAGTGGTCTAACCAGTACCAGAGGAAACCTTAGAATACAGCAATCCATTTTTGCTGAAACTTTACTCTGTATTTTTCAAAGAAGTAGTATTTTAATGCGAGCACAGAAGTCAGTGGCGTTTCAGCAGGAGTTATCGTCTAAATTCCGTACAGATGTAAAGATGAGCCGATGTCAAACATGGCGAGCGTGATCTAAAAGCAGCAGAAATGTCAACGGCCTTATTCTCAAGACAAAATTTCAAGCAGGCCTTCAATTTCAATTATGCATCAGAGCTGTTTTACAAAAGCTGCTGATCGAGAGATTATCGAGTCGAGGAGCAAGAGGAGTAACAAGCAACAACGCCACTGGGTCGAACTTGGTCTCATTTCATTCCATCTTTTCATCTTTCTCGAGGACAGAGCCGCGATTCACAAGGTGCTCTCAACAACTCCCCTGGACGTGAAGCCTTCTTTACATTAGCAGGAGTAGACAGTCGCCGCCTAAAATGCATAAAAAAAAAACCCGTCCACAATTATTTAACAAAAAGTCCTCAATTAACAAAGAACAGATGCCATTTCAGAACAAAGCCCGCTCTTCTATTGTTTTTTTTTTCTCGAGATTTTCCCTCATAAACAAAAAGGGAAACATGACTGACGTGGCCGTAAACATCCCTCAGATTGAGATCGTGGCGAAGGTGCCTATGGAAAGGTTAGGAGGCACCCTTTCACATTCTAAACACCGTGTGAATTTGTTTATTACTCTCCCCCTCATTACGTAAACGACTCCCAAAATTCGGAGGAATCCACTTTTTTTAGTTTTCTGTTAAAGATAACTATTGTGCCGGCTTTGTCTGTCCGCCCTCAGATCTTAAAAACTACTGAGGCTAGAGGACTGCAAATTGGTATGTTGATCATCCACCCTCCAATCGTCAAACATACCAAATTGCATCCCTCTAGCCTCAGTAGTTTTGATTTCATTTAAGGTTAAAGTTAGCCATAATCTTGCTTCTGGCAACGATATAGGATAGGCCATCACCGGGTCGTGGTCAAAGATCCATGGGCCGCGGCTCATACAGCATTATATCGAGACCACCGAAAGATAGATGTTTTCGGTGGACTTGATTATACGATGTACAGAAAACTCGATTGCGCCGTAGAAACTTAGGCGCATGTTTTACTTGTTTTATCCTTTTATTTTATTTTACTACGGAAGGCTGAACAGTCTTTAGTGTTAAACTCGCTTTGTCAAGGCGACTTTCACACTGTGTTTTTGTTCTTGTTCATTGAAGGCCGTACGATCATCCACAGTTGTGTCAATGATATTTTGTATTTCAAGAACTCGAGAGAAATATATATATATATATATATATATATATATATATATATATATATATATATATATATAAAAACTGAAGTGAGTTATCCTTTCTTGGCCGCCTCATTCATTCACTAAAAAAAAACACACACAAACACGAATGTGCGCCATTTACATAGAAGGTCACCGTAATGGGTCACTACAAAGGAAGACCGCTCGACCTCACACCCCCGCCCCACCCAGTCTCATCCACCCCTCTACCCAACAACCATCCACCCGTCACAGAAAAAAAAAATAATAAAAAAAGGAGAGAAAAATAACATTTTATGGTGACTCTGAGTATCTTTGATGGCGCCAACAATTTCGCTCAAGATTTCGTCGGCTGCTGCTTAACTCATCACCATAAAAATAGATAAATAAATGAACGGATAAATGCGAACTGTAATGCTTGGCTGGTGAACCGCGAATGCCGTGTCTTTGGTGTCAGTAGTCAGTCAGTCATCCTTGAAGCGAACGCCAGAAGAGACGAGAGACAGAAATTCAGCCGAGGCGGTCCCGCAGAATTCATGAATAATGACAAACACGCTGCGCGGCTTTGATGCATTCGTTCGTTTGTTTAGATTTCCCCGCAGCTTCAGAATCTTCAAAATGGATTTCAAATCACACGTGAAAGTATGAACTAAATCGGAATGTATTCACGAATCACAATGGAAATTGCAGGCATTGGGAAACTTCATCACGTCTCGATGAGTGGCAATAACTGATCTCTATCCGTATGCGTGTCTTTATGTACATTCAACGTAAATACTGCTGTACCTCCGTTCATATTCTCTGTCTTCCATCTTACTTTCCACCCTCTCCTAACAGTTGTTTCATAGTGCAACTGCTTTGAGGTTTTCCTATTGTTATAGCTTTCAAACCTTTTACTGTCGATTTCCGTTTCAGCGCCGACTGGCCTTATAGGTCCCAGCTCTTGGCCTTTGGCCTAAAACCTATATTATCTTCTATGCAACGTATATATATGTGTAAAACTATATAAAACTACTTATTTCTCTACCAGAATAAGACCCAGCAACTGGATTACAAATGAGATTGCTGGCTAAAAAAAAAAAAACTGCAGTTGCCGACCTTGCAGAATCATGTTGCAAGAAGACCCTTCATTGAGGTGCGAAGCAGGTAGGAGGTACCCTACCCGCCCCCTCCACCCCCCCACGAGGGCCACGTCTTTCTTTGAACGCAGAGGCTTCTCCGCGCGATGCTTCGGTCCATTTTCCTCGGGCCGTGTCCTTTTCGCCTCATTTCGCAGTTGACGCTGGACGGCCGAGTCGCCAAGTAGGCGAGTCAGTGGGAGAAAAGGGAAGTTCGAGCACCATGCTGTCGTACGCTGACTCACGCCAGGACCCACTCTCGCCCTGGCTCTGAACCCGGGCGAAATCGCGTCTCCTTTTAAGGAGAAACGGCCGACTTGGCGCGAAGGAGGAGGCCCTCGGGCTGGTTGACGCAATTCTCATCACTGAGGGGGAGGGGGAGGAGGAGGAGGAGGAGGGGGAGGGGTAGGAGGTAGGTGCTTTTTCTGGTGGTCAGGATCGAATGAATGGCTCTGGATTGAGAGCAAGAGTTTACCCGTTTAGATTCAAGCTTCTCTCTCTCTCTCTCTCTCTCTCTCTCTCTCTCTCTCTGTTTTGCGAAGGTAATCTGACATCAATGGATAAACCGGACAAGTTAAACGGTACTCTCTCTCTCAAGAATACTTCTGATCATATACAGTATTCTAAAAAAAATAAGAAAATAGATAAATAATCTACCAGTCGCCATTCTTGGGGATAGAACTTGTTAATAATAATATATAATGTTAATAATAATGGAGAAACAAATCCACAGTTATGTATATGTACATATATTTAAAGATAAAACTGTGCAGATAGCTTTCGGGAATCTGTACACATTTATCTTTAAGCATATGTACATATACATAACTGTGGCTTTGTTTCTCCATTTTAAGATTCATGCTTCTATGAGTATTTTTAATAATAATAATAATAATAATAATAATAATAATAATAATAATAATAATAATGATAATAATACTGACGGCGGTACTCGATCGCAGTGATAGTAATAAACGTAAATGGTTATTTTGTGACTGGAATATCTTAAAGCTATTTTTTAAAGAGACGTATGAGTAGTGTTCAGGAATATGATTAAAAACTAACGACATGTTGAAACTCCAACTTGTCTTGACTTTTCTGAATGGGGTAAGTAAATTAACCTTAGGGAAAAATAAGAGAAATAAAACTAACAAAAATAAAATAGGATATATACATACAGGTATATACCGCTCTCTCTATCTTTATGTATATATATATATATATATATATATATATATATATATATATATATATATATATATATATATGTAAAGGTGGGTTTCGAGAGAACGCCTTCTATATTTTGTGCGTGTGAGATATTAAAATGAAAATTGCGAATAAGCAATTAATTTCTCGTGAGGGCTGGTTTGAGACAAGGCCGACCTTTTGCCCACACGAGTCAATAAGAGGCAACCCTTCTGGATCCCCGGAGTTTATTTAATTATGTTCTTGTTAATTGAGCGGGGGGGCCTAATACATGCATAAATTCATTAAAGTACTTGTGGTCCTTTCGTATTCACCCGACCAAGAAGGGATTACAAAATTCTGATAAGCAAAAAAAAATAAAATAAAAATAAATAATAAATAAATGAAAAAACATACCCAATGAATTAGATGGAAAATGAAAATACCACCTCTGCATTTGTAAGGAAACCTAACTCATATCTATCTGAGGACAGCCAAGCAGATAAACAGCAAAACTCAATTGGGCGTTTTCACATACTATTTGAAACATTTGAAACATTTCTTCAGTTTTATGGTTTCTGAAGGTGAGGAACGAGTATTTTCTCGAGGGGCCAAAGGCCAAGCGCTGGGACCCGTGAGTTCATTCAGCGCTGAAACTGAAATTGACAGCAAAAAGGTCAGAAAGGTATGCGCGATGGAACAATTGTCAGGAGAGGGTTGAGGAAAGTAAGATGGAAGAAACAGAATATGAACGGAGGTACTGTAAAAGGAATGAAAGGGGTTGCAGCCAGGGCCCTAAGGAAGGGGCGTTGCAAAGAACTATTAGGTAATGCCTACAGTGCACCACATGAGGTGCACTGACGGCACTCACCCCCCTACGGGGTTCTCTCGACACTGTCTTTGCTTGTGTGCCGCGCAGCTGACTTCGTTTGATCTAGAATGATGTGCGATTATTGCGTTATGACCCAAATGTTCTCAGTGACATTCTTCCGTTATCAAGGCATCTTTTATTGTACATGCTTTTATATATACGTATATATATATATATATATATATATATATATATATATATATATATATATATATATATATGTATATATATATATATATATATATATATTATATATATATATATATATATATATATATATATATATATATATATATATATATATATATATATATATATATATATATATATATATATATATATATATATATGCACAAAATATTTAATGCATATCGCGCAAATACTTACTTAATAATCGGTAAATACCAACTTTGCTTGAGAGAGAGAGAGAGAGAGAGAGAGAGAGAGAGAGAGAGAGAGAGAGAGAGGGCTATCTTGGTGGAGATGGGCTTATATCGATTCTAAGTACAGAACCTGAATTCGACAGACATATGTACAGCAGAATCGATATCAAATTATAATTCTCTCTCTTGATAGCTGGGTGGTCTAAGTCACTGTTCTATCGTTGTTTCTAAACCAGGCGTCGGTTCGAATCCTACTGGGGACGAAGCTTTTATCAGTCATGTTTATGGAGTAAAACTCGTGAATACAAAGAATGTCACGTGCGTGTAAGTGACGCAAATTCACACACACATAAATATTCATAAACAGCATATAAACAAGAATGGCCAATTCATGTCATTTTAATGTTCAGAATTCTTACTTTGCACAAAAGCGCTCATTCTGTTCTATATTTTTAGAATGAGAGGTCACTCATTTCCTAGAAAAGAAGAAGAAGAAGAAGAAGAAAAAGAAGAGTACGAAAGATAAAAGGAACTAAATCCGTTTCTTTCTGGCAGTTAGAGTCATCTACACCAAACATGACACTGCCACAAATCGTCTGTTCTGGACAAGAAACTAAATGCTCGAGTAATTGCCCCGAGACTGTAACGAGGATGAGCTACAGTAATTAGCTATGCAACTGCTTCGAGGAGCTGTTCAAGTAGACATAAAAGAAATAAATATTACCGTGTCTCTTTGTTTTGCTTGCGTGCTCATGTGTCTGCGTCGGCATACGTCACAAATGGGGTGTGGGAAGTGCCGGGACATGTTGGTTGGGGGGGATGGGGAGTGTTTGTAGGTTGGTGCCAAGCACAGACCCTCTTTCCTGAATCGGTGTCTCGTTTCAGCTTTTGGGAAACAAACCCGGTGATGAAATTTGCTTAATGTTTAGTTTAGTGTTTTTGCTAAACCACTTCACTTCTAAACCCCCTTCGGATGGTGCTGAGATTGTTGGTGGTGTGGTGTCGTCTAGACGGTAAAAATAGATCATTTAGCTTCTCCTCCTTGTGTGTTGCTCCTTCGGTAACTGTCTTGCGCATTCTTGCACTGCTTTTAGGCGTTGGTAATGGGATTCGAAACTCAAAAATGACGGTGTTGTATACGGCGACAATTTCTTTCAATCACAAGTTACAAAGTTTGTAGGCTGTATTACATTACTAAAACCTATAGGAACCTCCCAGATAGTTTCTCTCTCTCTCTCTCTCTCTCTCTCTCTCTCTCTCTCTCTCTCTCTCTCTCTCTCTCTCTCAAGTTATAAAATTTATAGGCTGCGACACCATTACTAAAACCAATAGGAACCTCCCAAATGGTCTCTCTCTCTCTCTCTCTCTCTCTCTCAAGTTATAAAATTTATAGGCTGCGATACCATTACTAAAACCCATAGGAACCTCCCAAATGGTTTCTCTCTCTCTCTCTCTCTCTCTCTCTCTCTCTCTCAAGTTATAGAATTTATAGGCTGTGATATCATTACTAAAACCCATAGGAACCTCCCAAATGGTTTCTCTCTCTCTCTCTCTCTAGCCCTGTATTTCATGAACGGGTTTCTTTGACTCACCCTGTTCCTACCACTCCTTTTGATTTGTTAAGAATTCCTCTTCCCTTAGGCCTGTTAAAACAAGAAACTCCAATCTTATTTACTGTTCCAAAGCTAATGTGACTGACTCCTCTACGCGCGTGAGCGATCCAGTCTGCGCATGCTCTAACCCTTCAGTACTATGAAAGGGATTAAATCATCAGTAACTCCTAAATGTCTTCATCGCTAAAACACGTGCGCGATCATAACTCACTCCAATTTTTAGATCGTTTCGTTCGGGAGTTGGTCTCATCAAGAAGCTCTCATCAATGAGCTCTCTCGCTCACACTTCCCAGGAGACAGACTGCCGGCATCTTTCGCCTAAGGAAGGTCGACGGAGTTATTTCTTCTTTATACTTCTTCGTCATATGGCCTTATGAGTAGTTTTTTTCATACTGTTTTTTTTTTATACTGGTAGGTTTTTTTCATACTTTTAGTTCTTTCATACTGGTTGTTTGTTTCATACTGGTAGTTTTTCATACTGTTTTTTTCATACTGGTAGTTTTTTTTCATACTGGTAGTTTTTTTTTCATACTGGTAGGTTTTTCATACTGGTAGCTTTTTTCATACTGGTAGTTTTTCACATACTGGTAGTTTTTTTCATGCTGCCGAAGAAAATATCTCTCCCTTTATTTTCACGCCATGCAGGACAGTCTTCAAGAAGAGAGAGAGAGAGAGAGAGAGAGAGAGAGAGAGAGAGAGAGAGAGAGAGAGAGTAATCTTTTCATACTATCAAAAGAAAGTCTCCACCTATTTTCACGCCATGCAGGACAGTCTTCAAGAGAGAGAGAGAGAGAGAGAGAGAGAGAGAGAGAGAGAGAGAGAGAGAGAGTAATCTTTTTCATACTGCCAAAAAAAATTCTCTCCACTTATTTTAACGCCAGGCATGCAGTCTTCGAGAGAGAGAGAGAGAGAGAGAGAGAGAGAGAGAGAGAGAGAGAGAGAGAGAGAGAGAGTAATCTCTTTCATACTGCCAAAAAAAAGTCTCTCCACTCATTTTCACGCCATGCAGGACAGTCTTCAAGAAGAGAGAGAGAGAGAGAGAGAGAGAGAGAGAGAGAGAGAGAGAGTAATCGTTTTCATACTGCCAAAAAAAAGTCTCTCCACTTATTTTCACGCCATGCATGCAGTCTTCAAGAGAGAGAGAGAGAGAGAGAGAGAGAGAGAGAGAGAGAGAGAGAGAGAGAGAGAGTGTGTGATCTTTTTCTTATTGCCAAAACAAAAATCTCTCCACTTATTTTAACGCCAGGCATGCACTCTTCAAGAGAGAGAGAGAGAGAGAGAGAGAGAGAGAGAGAGAGAGAGAGAGAGAGAGAGTAATCTCTTTCATACTGCCAAAAAAATGTCTCTCCACTTATTTTCACGCCATACAGGACAGTCTTCAAGAAGAGAGAGAGAGAGAGAGAGAGAGAGAGAGAGAGAGAGAGAGAGAGAGAGAGAGAGAGACAGCAAGCAATCGCACGCCATTGCAGCCTCACCATGGCGGGAGGGCACGTGTGAGAGATGCACGCATCCAACTTGTCTCTTTTCGTCCTAATTCTGGCCATTACGTCTGAGACATCTTAATGTATGCAAATGGTCTGAAATGGCAGCCTCAAGTGCGAAATTTGCATTTGAGGACCTCTTATAAAGAAAGAAAAAAATGAGGTTCTTCTGAGTTCGGCCACAGTAAACGCCATCTTCGATACACGTCTTTGCGTCGTAGGTTTTCGGAACTTTTAGTTGTCTGGAAAAGAAAACTACTGTGCCGGCTTTGTCTGTCCGTCCGTACTTTTTTCTGTCCGCCCTCAGATCTTAAAAACAACTGAGGCTAGGGGGCTGCAAATTGGTATGTTGATCATCCACCCTCCAATCATCAAACATACCAAATTTCAGCCCTCTACCCTCGGTAGTTTTGATTTTATTTAAGGTTAAAGTTAGCCAAAATCGTGCTTCTGGCAACGATATAGGAGAGGCCACCACCTGGCCGTGGTTAAAGTTTCATGGGTCGCGGCTCATACAGCATTATACCGAGACCAGCGAAAGATAGATCTATTTTCGGTGGTCTTGATTATACGCTGTAGCGGCTGTACAGGAAACTCGATTGCGCCGAAGAAACTTAGGCGCATTTTTTACTTGTTTATTTTTTTTGATTAACAGAGAATCGGAAAAATCGTGCAGTTAAGAAGCCACACATGAATTTTGGTGGAAATATTGAACAAATACCATTAATATTACTCGCTTCTTATTATGTACGAAAAGACAAAATACAATAATAGACTCCTTACTTCGAAAGTTGACACACAACCATTTTTTTTGGGCGGGGGGGGTGCGGGGGTGGGCTACACATCGACATTTAGTGGCCTCGTGAATTTTCCTGGTTAAACGGGCTTGTGAGAGTAAGATTTTGATTGTATTCCCAGCCTCAAGACAGGTTAGCCCGTCCGAGAACAGACAAACGAATCATAATTTCGCTTTTTTCACTTACAGATCGCTGAAAATGGCCATATTTCTCCAAAATGACTATAATCTTCAAAATCTCCTTCAGTTTCTAAGTTTGCGGTTTCTTTTTGGAGTAAAAACAAGCCACATTTTTAGTCATTTGAAGGCAAAAGATGCGGCAGCCATCTTGAAATGGATTAATCAGCTAGTTACTAAGGAGTTCCCGTCACTGCCTCAAGATCAAAGGCAAAGAATTATTCACGGTCTTTCTATATCTTCTGCATATTTATTACCGCTTTAATCGAACTCTGATAATTTCCTCCAATACCGCTCTCGGAAGTAAAGGTGATTATCTTGACCTGTAAACCAACAACAGAGTTTACCTTCACCTTTTGAGCGCTCGTTCCATTTTTCCAGGCGTCAAGGAAATACAAACAGAACTATGGAAGGCATTTGTTTAAGAAAGAGCATGATAACGCAGGTTGTCAGAAATAACAGTCAGTGGTCTGGTTAAACTATTTGATAGAGTAACAGAAAAACAATAAAACTTTCATCCTGTATATAACATTCGAATTTCAATATCTCTTTCTGTCTCAAACCCACACACACCCACACCCACACACACACACACACACCACATATATATGTGTGTGTGTATGTATGTATATATGAATGTGTATGTATATATATATATATATATATATATATATATATATATATATATATAAAACCATAAATAGGCCTCTATGAACCGTCTCTAACTTCCTCAAATCCTTGAAATCCGAGGTGTCAAGCACTTCCCATCCCATAGCCGTGGGTGCCTTCAAAAATATCCTGTCTTCCCCGTGGAAAGACAACGCCGAAAGCTATTTCTCGAGTTCACAGCCTATGCAAGACCCGATCAGTTTGTCAAGACTCAAACACGTGGTTCCGCTGTCTATGAAAGCGATGTCAGACGAACACATTTTCTACTATCTTCACGTAAGTTCCTTTGTTGGGGGGGTAGTGCACCTCATGTGGTGCACTGTAGGCATTACTTAAGGTTCTTTGCAGCGTGCCTTCGGCCCCTAGCTGCAACCCCTTTCGTTCCTTGTACTGTACCTCCTTTCATATTCACTTTCTTCCATCTGACTGTCCTCAATCCTGTCCTAACAATTGTTTCACAGGGTTTTCCTCCTGTTACACCTTTCAGACCTTTGAAAGTCAATTTCCTTTTCAGCGCTGAATGACCTCATACGTCCCAGTGCTTAGCCTTTGGCCTAAATTCTATATGCAGTTCAGTTCAGTTCACGCAAATTGTCGTCTAACTTTGCCCCAAGCAGTTATATGTATGTTCGTTTTCTTTTACCTTTTATCTCACGATGATAAACTAACCTGAAACGCGTTCTCGAGTGACACCACCTTTTGGAGGTTCATATTTTAGCGGCCCTGAGGTAGTCACTGGAGGGACTTGAACAAAATTTTCCCCCATTTAATTTTCATACATTCTTCATAACGCTAGCTCAAAGAATTCTTTCGATAGTAAGTGAAAAGATAAGATGAATATATATATATATATATATATATATATATATATATATATATATATATATATATATAAACATTGATATTTTAGACTGACAGACGTGCCGATACACAGATGGTGAATGCACTTAAATGAAATAAATAAAAAATAACCGGTGGATAAGCAAATCAATATTTAAATACAAAATATCCCCATGGAATATTTCATCGGGGCTTCATTTCCTGAACGCCCTGGTCCAATGGCTTTCGTTCTTACAACGAACCCAATTCATTCAAATGGCATCAAAACTGGGAGGAAATGTCGTACTCTGCCAGTAAATGAAAGCTATAATTGTTGTGTTGCGCGGTCATGTTGATTCTCCGATATGATGAGGGAGCCTCCCTCCCGCGAACCACCGGGTGAAAACTCATCATGAATGTCGCTGTGTCTTAATGTGCTTTCTTTGGGCCGATTTTAAAGTTCATTTATTAGTCAGGCGTCTGGGGAGACGAGAGAGAGGGTATCTTGAGGTATTTCGAATGAGTCAGCTGATAACGCCAAGGAGCGGTCGTTTTTTCAGGGGGGAACGGTTGTTTTCAATTCGTTTTGTAGAATAAACAACACGACTTTTTTTATCATCAGAGTTTAGGTACCGAATGCCACACACTTCCAGGTAAGGCAGTGGAGGAAAAAATGGAGCACTTTCGCGGAAGAAATTCTTCAAATAATAAACCTTAGTGGCTGCATAATTACGAGTACCACACGTGATCAGTACGGAGAAGTTAGTGCGTCTACGAGAGAGAGAGAGAGAGAGAGAGAGAGAGAGAGAGAGAGAGAGAGAGAGATATGTACAAGTTTACTCAAAAATAGATAAATAAACCGCTCACATGTAGCCAATCATTTTTCTCCTAACATAAGTAGTTCTTCATGTTCCAAAGCTCAACAATAAAGGTCCAGAACATAACAGATGAGAGAGAGAGAGAGAGAGAGAGAGAGAGAGAGAGAGAGAGAGAGAGAGAGAGAGAACCTGTTCTGGGCTCACGTTCTCCACGAGGATTCAGGAAAGAGATGGAATGATTCAACTTGCAGAGAGGGGATGATTCTTTTTTACTTTCTATATATGGCTCGAGGTGGAGATTCTTGCGTAGGAGTAAGCGTTAGTTAACCGTGTAAATTGCTGACATAAGACGTAAAGAACGTCGTCAGGGTTCGCGTATTTGATGCTGAGAATCGAATTAAACAGAATAAAAACTGTGATGGTAAAACCAGAGATTTTGTTCGGTCCTTTGATTCTCACCTTACTTCAAACGACGCAGAAAAATATAAAAATTTCACCCTGTATATTGCATTCGAATATAAATTCTCTCTCTCTCTCTCTCTCTCTCTCTCTCTCTCTCTCTCTCTCTCTCTCTCTCTCTCTCTCACATACATATATACATATAATGTATATGTATATATATACCGTATATATGTATATGTATCAAATATAAGGGGCTGAGGAGGGAGAGAGTTTGGCCTCTGAAATGTAGCCTTTACTTTCCACATTTTGGAGTTTGTATGGGCTCCTTATATTTGATGGAATTCTGTTTTAACAGAAAATATTTCACAGTCATGCATTTGTATATATTATATATGTATATACATATATATATATATATTATATTAATATATATATATATATATATATATATATATATATATATATATATATATATATATATATATATATATATTCTGCAAAGCAGATCTCAAGAGCCAGGGTTAATAAAGTCAGCGATGCCTCTCGACTTTCAGCTTGGAAAGTACTCGCGACGCAAGAAAACAGGTGCTCTTAATCCTCAGTTCAAAGCCCTTTCTTCGCTACCATCCGTCTCTGTCCGAATACCACAAAGGCGAGCCTCTGCGGAAAGTAGTTGTTAAAAGTTATATATATATATATATATATATATATATATATATATATATATATATATATATATATATATATATTTATATATATACAGTACATGCTTTTTGGGCAAAGTTTTTTCTTGTATGCAAATTTCGTTAAATTCTATGGCTTTTTGATTGATGACCAACTTCTTATTAGTTCGACAATATTTTCTGAATCTTCTTCGTTCTTCCAAATTCAGTTGATGGACAAAAAAAAAATAAAAAACCAAGATTTACTCTTTTTTAGTAAATGGAACGAAGAATTAATCTTCGTTTTTTTGTCCATCATCTGAATTTGGAAGAAGGGAGAAGATTCGGAAAATATTGTCAAACTGATAAGAAGTTGGTCAACAATCAAAAAGCCATAGGATTTGACGAAATTTGCATATACATATATATACGTACACACACATTATATATATATATATATATATATATATATATATATATATATATATATATATATATATATATATATATATATATATATATATATAATTCAGAAGATTATACCTTACATTATTCAACTGCCATTTCGGTATGGCGTTGCAAGCCAGTGGCCACCTCTACCCTAATTACAATCAAGTTGAATAATTCACAGTAGGTTTTAGAGAACGTGCCCATATCTCTCCCTCCTCCAACAACGAGGTTAGGAGCCCATTTCATATCTACAGATATAAGTAAAAATAAATATCCTTTCCCTGAATACTGAGAAATGTCCACACAAGTACTGAACGACACACAAACAAATCAGGTGGCAGCTATGACTATTTTTACTGCCACTTCAGCAACTATGTGGACATTGCCGATTACGATTTTTTTTTCATTTTAACTCGCGTGCATCTAGATTGCGTGTATTGTGTTGCCTCCACTTTGTATATCCCATGTATATGGCCCTGAGCTGAAATAAAGAATATTATTATTATTATTATTATTATTATTATTATAGTACAAGAAAGCTCAAGCCGACCCCGATTCCCCGCCTGGTCTGGATAAGTTAAGTAGCACTTGTAAGATGCACAGTCGCCCACAGACTTTGCTGCCTTCACTCGGACAAAAAATGCGTCAAAATGTAGCAAATGTTTTCTTCCGTTAACCCGCAGAATTCACTAAGTCATGTATACAAAACGGGGGCAGACTGAGGTAGAGAGAAGAGAGGTTTTTGTTTTTTTTTATGAAAGCAGATACTCTTTACTTTGTACAGAAAACACTTTGATATTGAGTTTGGATTCCCTTATCATTTTTGTATGAATGGTATGTGGAACGTACGTCGTCTTTCTGAGTTTTCACGTTCTAGAGAGAGAGAGAGAGAGAGAGGGAGAGAGAGAGAGAGAGAGAGAGAAGGAAAGATTGGTCTTGCCTCGCGAATTCTTAGAGAGAGAGAGAGAGAGAGAGAGAGAGAGAGAGAGAGAGAGAGAGAGAGAGAGAGAGAGAGAGAAGGAAAGATTGGTCCTGCCTCGCGAGTTCTTAGAGAGAGAGAGAGAGAGAAAGAGAGAGAGAGAGAGAAAAAAGGAAAGATAGGTCTTGCCTCGCGAGTTCTGAGAGAGAGCAGGAGAGAGAGAGAGAGCTAGAGAGAGATTGGTCTTGCCTCGCGAATTCTGAGAGAGAGAGAGAGAGAGAGAGAGAGAGAGAGAGAGAGAGAGAGAGAGAGAGAGAGAGATTAGTCTTGCCTCATGAATTCTGAGAGAGAGAGAGAGAGAGAGAGAGAGAGAGAGAGAGAGAGAGAGAGAGAGAGATTGGTCTTGCCTCCCGAGTACAGCTAATAACAAGGACCTCGCATTCATGTGGCCCTCGTATACCGTCTATATCTTACAGACGCTCTTTGTCATCACCTCTTTCAGTGACGCCCCACGCCCACGCCCATCCTGCAATCATCATCTGTTCCTAGTATTGAGAAATAAAGTCTTTCTACTCAGTCCACCTCCACAAAGTCCCATTTTTTTTTTTTAATTGACACTTCCATAATATGACAAAATTTGTTTATTATCAAGAGTCACAGTTTTATTGTTTTTCTCAATAATTCATTTGTCTCTGGGCAAAACGTTAATTTCACAATGATAACCAATTATATTTTGTCGTGATATCGGTCGATTTCTTTAACTTAAACATCACACAACAACCGCTTTTCAGTCTTCTCTCTGGAACTTTTCGAATATTTACACCTATAATTCTTATCCAGCTTTTTATTTCTCTTTGCTGAGTCTAAGTTTTATAACAATCTCACCTACTACAAGTTGGATAGGATTGCAGAATTTAGGTCAAACGCTGGGACCTATGAGGTTATTCAAAGCTGAAAGGGAAATTGACAGTAAGAATGTCTGGCAGGTGTAACAGGAGGAAAACCTCGCAGTTGCACTCTGAAACAATTGTTAGAGAGGGTGGTAAGTCGGGTGGAAGTAAGAGAATATGAACGAAGGTAGAGTAAAAGGAATGAAGGAGGTTGCAGCTAGGGGTCGAAGGGACGCTTCAAAGAACCTCAAGGAAAAGTCTACAGTGCATACTACATAATTAACCTAAGTAGATCCATTCTGGGCAGATGTTTCAAGTTCTTTCGCGGAGACCAAACTCCGCAGACACAGCACTAGCGTTAAATCTCGCTTTCGTCTTGATCTACCGTCAGCCGATGGAATGGAATGTATCTGAGCTTCTTCAAGACCTTCACGCCTTTCCGCCCGCTTTTAATTCCCCAAAAATCCCCCTCACCTCTGCGGCTGAGACATCTGCATGCAAACAACTGTAGAAACGGAGCATGAGAAAAGCCACAGGTATCGCTGGCTACGATTTTACCTACCATATCTACCCGATAGTGACCGGAGTTAATCTCCCGAGCTGCTTCTCTCGCACAGATAATCTCTCTCTCTCTCTCTCTCTCTCTCTCTCTCTCTCTCTCTCTCTCTCTGTAGAATCTCGGTAATCCCAGATTAACCTTTTACAGCGCTACATTTACAAACTATCAGACATGGCTTAACACAAAAGGCCAGCCCAGCACTTGAGAGAGAAAGAGAGAGAGAGAGAGAAGGGGGTGGGTTTCCAGGTTTAGGGGGCAGGTTCCCCCTTCTATATTTGCTTGGGAACTCACCATTTTCACGCGTAATGTCGGAAAATATTCATGCGGACGAAGAGGGAGAGTTGTTCGTTTTAAAGTTTAAGTAGGCCTTCTGCCGGAGCGGTCTCCAACCTTTCTCTTATAACTAAGTGTCGAAGAAAGACCTTGAAATTTCGTTCAACCGCAAAGAGATATTGAGAGTAAAGAAGTCTGAATGGTGTATCAGGAGGAAAACTTCGCTGTTGCACTATGAACCAATTGTTAGGCGAGGGTGGAAAGTGAGATGGAAGAAAGAGAATATGAACGGAGGTACAGTAAAAGGAATGCCAGGGGTTGCAGCTAGGAACCGAAGGGACCCCGCAAAGAACCTTAAGTAATGCCTACAATGCACAGCGTGAGGTACACTGATTGATTGATAGGTGAATGAACACGACTAAAAGTTGTAGAATATACGCTTACGAAAACTACCATACTCATCGTGGACAGCTTTCCCATGGCTTAAATTCCTAACGCGCGAGGCAGCTCTCGTACAATATCGGAATTACGAAAAACAAACACGGTCATCAGGCGTTGCCGCCCCGTGAACAACCCTAATGATATGCGGTCCGCCCGCACTAATGTCGGTGAATTCCATGGGCGTTGCAGCCGCAGATATGCAACAATGCAGGATTGCAGGCTTTGAAAATCGGAGCATAAACAGGATGCGAGTGTGACTCTGAATAAATTATAGGAAGGCAATATCAAGAGGAAGGGC
>NC_089752.1:116927956-116972956 GCF_040412425.1 Macrobrachium rosenbergii
CACTCCCTGTTTGCATTTTTGCTCTTGACGCACCTTGCAAGACAAGTTTCGTTTTGCACTTCTTGCAAGACAAGTTTCAAAAGTTTTCTCCTGGTGTCTCCCTTCGCAGACATCGTCTTGAAAAGTTCGAGACGGCGTAGGAATCGCTGAGGTTACAGACAACATGGACGATAAAGAAATGGTTCTCGTGTGGTATGTCAAAACTCCGTGGCAAGGAATTACTCGCAGAGGGGAAACTCAAGTGCAGCTGCGCTGCCATACTTGGTAAAAAAAAAAAAAAAAAAAAAAGACAGCATGACCAACAACCGTTCGTCTCATCATCACCCCTAGGCAGTATCCTACGAGAAGCCTTCGTCCTTACTTTTAATACCTGCACGGGCGTAACTATCCTAGCAGTTGTACAGTCTCCCCTTCTACTTGTTGACGTCAAACTCGCTTACACGTTCATTCAGACAATCTCTTCGCGGTGAGTCACCTCGTAAAATGGCCTTTTTCAACGTGGTTCTCTGGTCTGACGAAGTGCCAGTCAGTGGTTTGCTTATATGCTGGCTTAGAGCAGTGGTTCTGAAACTTTAATTCCAATTTGTAATAAAATGAACAGTGCTTTAATTTTAATTTTTTGTCAAGGGAATAGTATCTAAAGTCTAAATTCTTTATTTCTTAAGACTTGAGTAAAAGTAAAATTAATTTCTTACATATAAAATGCATTAGAAATTCAGGATGCCAATATGTTTCTTTCCTTTATTTTATAACTTCACATAACTGAAGAGAATGGGGTAGGAGGAATGGTGATCTGTCACACCACGATATGCCAAAAAATTTGAGAACCACTGGATTACAGGAATGACAAACACGAACAGTTGCTTATATTGATTGATTGATTGATGGCTACTAAAACTGGCGTCACAAAGTTCCTTGTATGGCAACGATGATATTCGTTACCAGCAGTTCCACGCAGAATGCTGCAAAGGTACAGTTTTGAAAATTATTTAATGAAAATATGATATTTAGCGACTAGATTTATACGTGCTATATAGTAGACACACATATGACTTTGCTGAGGGAATTAAGACTTAATATGGGGGAAATAAAACGCAAAGGATATTTTTCCTTGAAATTATCTTGAAGAGATTAAAAGAAAATTTTCATCGAAATTATCTGGAAGAGATTAAAAGAAAATTTTCCTCGAAATTATCTGGAGATTAAAAGAAAATTTTCATCGAAATTATATTGAGATTAAAATAGATTTTCCTCGAAATTATCCTAAGAGAGTAAAAGAAATTTTTCCTCCAAATTATCTTGAAGAGAGTAAACGAAAATTTTCCTCGAAATCATCTTGAGATTAAAATAAATTTTTCCTCGAAATTATCTTGAAGAGAGTAAAAGAAAATTTTCCTCGAAATGATCTTGAGATTAAGTGAAACTTTTCCTTGAAAATATCTTGAAGCGATGAAAAGAAAAATTTCACCGAAATTATCTTGAGAGATTAAAAGAAAATCTTCCTCGGAATGATCTTAGATTAAAAGAAAATATTCCTCGAAATTATCTTGAGAGATTTGAAGGAAACGAAAAATGGAACGGAATCAAAAACATCTCTTCTATTATGGTGCTTTCATAAAACGTATTTTTCAACCTTGGACGGAAGCATGTGCTTGTGTGCTTTCATGCTAAGTTCTTGATGCATTTCGACGGGCCTGGCGCTTTCCTAACTGTTGTCACCACCCCAGTAGGATAATAGCCTTATGTATTGTGGTTATTCCTCTGTTGCTTTGTTTATCGAACCTTTGTTCACGCGAATTATTCTTCCTGTACTCCTTTTTAGTTTTCTGTAAAAGAAAACTATTGTGCCGGCTTTGTCTGTCCGTCCGCACTCTATTCTGTCCGCACTTTCTCTGTCCTCGCTTTTTCTGTCCGCCCTCAGATCCTAAAAACTACTGTGGCTAGAGGGCTGCAAATTGGTATGTTGGTCATCCACCCTCCAATCATCAAACATACCGGACTGCAGCCCCCTAGCCTCAGTAGTTTTTATTTAATTTAAGGTTAAAGTTACCCATAATCGTGCGATACAGGCCACTACCGGGCTGTGATTAAAGTTTCATGGTCCGCGGCTCATACAGCATTATACCGAGACCACCGAAAGATAGATTTTTTTAGGTGGCCTTGATTATACGCTGTAGCGGCTGTACAGAAAACTCGATTGCGCCGAAGAAACTTCGACTCCTTTTTTACTTGTTTTTTTTTTTTTTCGCCTACCAGGACACTCCGTTTCGGTTTGTTTCTAATTTGTTTTCAATTTTCGTGATTTTCCATCAAGAAATGGAATACACCAACAGTAAAATATCAAGATTATCCTTGGCCGTCCTAGAGAGAGAGAGAGAGAGAGAGAGAGAGAGAGAGAGAGAAAGGAATGTCTTATTACTCGATGTATTGTAATACAAATGATTCGCACTCCCTAAGGAAACTCATCTCTTATTATAAGGAATTTAACACGGTCAGGCAGGTTCTATATTTAATAAAGACTCGAAATAAATCATGATCATTATCAGTTGACAAAGTGGCTTTGAATGCACTTAGATGTACTTGACACCCATCTTTAGTACTGACCCATATTGGGAATTTTTGCTTATAAAAATGCTTTACAAAGAAAAAGGATACTGAAGTATGAGTGGCCGGAATGAAAGTTAATGCAGACATGAAGAGGAATAAAAAAAAAAAAACTCTGGTAGACCAACAGATAAAGGTTTCTAGAACTGCAAACACTTATGTCAGAATGCTTCCCAAACGACCCAGATGATCTACGGTCCCTTGACAAGTACAAGACGAAATGACTGTGATGGTTCGGAGAGAGAGAGAGAGAGAGAGAGAGAGAGAGAGAGAGAGAGAGAGAGAGAGAGAGCCTGTACCAAGATCTCTATACTCTCTTGTTCTTGAGATGACGCACCCTCTCTTTGACACGATTTAGTTCTTATGCCAAGGATCTGCCAATAAAACGCCCTAGGCAATCGGCTAATACTTTGCTCAAGGGAAATTCTCTCTCTCTCTTTCTCATTCTACTGTAGTACAGATCCACACATACGTATTGTACAGTGTATAGCCTATTGTATATACAGTACATATATGCTTATATATATTATATATATTACTATACACACACATATATATATATGTATTTACATATGTATATATACATATGAATATACATATGAATATATATATATATATATATATATATATATATATATATATATATATATATATATATATATATATATATATATAATATATATATATATATTTATATATATACAGTATAATATATATATATATCACATGTAACCTGACAATTACAGAATCAGCGTAGTATTGAAAACATTTAAAATTTTAAGGGGGTTACTAAAAGCTCTCTCTGATACACTTAGTCAGAAGAAATTCTTGGGTACCCGTGACTACTATCTGTAAACACAATACAACTGCAAAAGAAAAACCAGGTATTATATATATATATATATATATATATATATATATATATATATATATATATATATATATATATATATATATAGAGAGAGAGAGAGAGAGAGAGAGAGAGAGAGAGAGAGAGAGAGAGAGAGAGAGAGAGATAATAAACGTAAACCTATAGAATAATCCCACAACCTCAGCTGATGCATTGACAATCGAGAAGCGAAGCAGAGGTGGAACACAAAGGGACAATGGATGTGCTCATCCGTGATGCTCCGTGTGTTTTTTCTTCTTCTCTTTTTTTTCGCCGTGTGGGCAGAGCAGATTCTGCCTGTGTGGGACTGACTGACTCGGTGCTTTCCAGGTTTCAGCCAGGAGTGACGACAGCAAGCAAGGAAGCAAGCAGGGAAGGCTGCTTTCATTGGCGAAGATCGCGTCGAATGGATGACTATAGGGTCGTTCGGAATCTGGAGGTATCACCAGCATTCTTAACTGATATGGTGTTTTTGTAATTAAAGGGAAAAGGTTATTTACATGATTTTTTTCGCAGATTATATCAATTGCTTTTGTCAAATGCTTATATATATATATGTATATGCGTATATATATATATATATATATATATATATATATATATATATATATATATATATATATGTTATAATGTGGGTGTGTAAACAGGACACATTTAATCTCCTTAGCAACTTTTGTTAAACTAACTGGCATTATTAGCGTAAACTATATTATTTTGATTTATATTCTTTATTTACCGTATATTCTTCTTTTATATTTAGGAGCGCTTCTAAGAAATAAGTAGAAACTAACCGAGTTTCCTTCCATTCAACATCGATACACACAGTCGACAGATGCTTCAGAATTTACGTTGGGAAAGACACACACACATTCTCTTACGATCTGCGGTTGCGATAGGATAAACAATCATAAACAACCCTAAAAGAACGACGCACGGTGACGTCATGTGCGTGACGAATTTCTGAAGGCTAGCAGCGCATCTCATTCCCGTGTCTTAATTTTGGTCTGGGCGGCTAGGCGCGTGCACCTGCTGATTCTAATTCGCCGCCCTACGCTTTTCTTGCGGTTCTTTGTCAGGCCGCGATGCGATGCCACCAACGAGGTCCTCTGTTCTTGCTGCCGGTCGTGGGTTGATGTCATATTCAGGCGTGTTTCTCCTGAGCGGAGAATAGGTTTCGGTTTCCTAATGTTAGCGGCTATGACTCGGACCATCGACGGACGGTCTCTTGTTTGTCAATTTTTCATGAGTTGTATTTTGACATAGATCTTTCACAGTCACAGTTGGTCCCTCATCCCCTTTTCCTGCCGAGGGCGACCTGATTTGCTGAACGGCAGCACCAATGTGCGGTAAATGTGCCTCACTGTCGAACTTCTCCGTTCTAGAGGTCCTTTATTCCTCACACCATCGGGCTGTGGAACAGCCTCCCTGACGGTGTCGTGCAATTGGAACTTCAGAAGTTCGAGCGAAGTTGCAATGCATTGCTACCCTAATACAATTCTTGTATTTTAATACTTTATTTATATTTTTATTTATTTATATATTAATTTCTTAAGTTATCTGCGTTTCTAATAACTGATCTCCTCTTTCTGTATTTCCCACTACCTTCTGTTACTTCTTTCAATTGACCACATTGTTTGGAAGCTTGATTTTCAAGCCAATGGCCCCTTTGGTGGGCTTTCTCCATATGAATAAAGTTCATCAACTGTATAATAATAATAATAATAATAATAATAATAATAATAATAATAATAATAATAATAATAGTAGTCCGTGAGAATAATAATAATAATAATAATAATAATAATAATAATAATAATAATAATAATAATAATAATAATAATATTTGTAGTTCATGAGACGGAATTCCCTGTGCACACATCTGTATGTCATCCGTCAGTTATACGAGCTTTCCTGTAACCTTACTTTTAAATTATCATCAGTCTGCTAGTAAAGGACCGTGTGTCGAAAGGCCTAGCAACCGCTCCGTTGTTTCACTTTCCCTTCTTGGCGTTTGCCTTTATTAATACGTTCGTGATTCAGGATTCAGTTACACGTTTACATATATATATATATATATATATATATATATATATATATATATATATATATATATATATATATATATATATACACACTCGCTTCTGACATTCAACATCAATCCTTTGACCAGCTTTTATCTTTCAAGTAACGCGTCTTTCCGAACGGATTAAGCAAAAATCACATCACCGATTTCGAAATAAAACCGAGCCGGATGTAGAACGAGATACTAATATGACAAAATAATAAATATATATATATATATATATATATATATATATATATATATATATATATATATATATATATATATATATATATATATATATATATACATAGAGCTTTGTCCCTGCTAACAGGATTAGCGAAGGTTAATCCTGGAAGTTATCACGCATGAAATGATAAAAAGCCTGTCATAGCAGACTGCCTGCATCGCATCTTAAGAGCACTTCACACTTTATTCAGGAATCACCTCCCAGAACGCTTAGAGAGTAAAGAGAGCGCATCTTACGAGGTGTCCTAAGAATAAGACAAGATTAAAGAGCTGTGTGTGATGGTTGT
The DNA here is from genome assembly GCF_040412425.1 of Macrobrachium rosenbergii. Classification (NCBI taxonomy): domain Eukaryota; kingdom Metazoa; phylum Arthropoda; class Malacostraca; order Decapoda; family Palaemonidae; genus Macrobrachium; species Macrobrachium rosenbergii. The sequence goes on from NC_089752.1 coordinate 116,934,048, forward strand.
GGAGAAAAGAGACTTGTTTAGGATTGAAGAGATGTATTTCCGATGATGCTTGCAAACGAGTAAGATCTGGCTTTGCATGTGCACACATATATATATATATATATATATATATATATATATATATATATATATATATATATATATATATATATATATATATGTGTGTGTGTGTGTGTGTGTGTGTGTGTGTAAATAAACAGAAGATAAGATAGAGACGAATACAGCTATGCCAGTGAAATTGTTCACGTAGCAACGTAAAGAACCGATTTAGTATTTAGTTATAATTTCGTTATTTCTCTTGGTAATCTGGAATCATCTCTCCAGCATATACATAGAAAACAGGAAGTGCACAACTGAAATGAAAGGAAAGGAACAAGAGACAATAAAATGAATCATTTCGAAAATACGTGGACAGACAGTGTATGGGGGAAAACTAAGGTTCGCAAAAGTATTCGGTAGGAATAGACAAATGCAATAGAAAAGGAAATAAACATTGACAGAAGGAAGAAGAAGAAGAAGAAGAAGAAGAAGAAGAAAAATGAAACGTCTCTCACTGAGGCAGAAGGAAAATAATGAGGTGTTCATGCGAAGTAAATATGAGAATCAGAGCAGTCGTAAATAAACATGAAGTACAGAAGGGTAAGTGAGGTGGTAGGGGGTAAAGAGGTTGGGGGTGAGGTTAGAGGTCTGGGATGGAGATGGGAGGAGGAGGAGGAGGGGAGGAGGAGGGGAGGAGGAAAGGGGTAGTGCAGAAGAATTTGTAGGTCTTCCTCTCCCCTGCATGGATTCAGACTTGAGAAAGCACCTTTTCCTCTGCCGTGTTTTCTTTTGCGCTTGCTACCTCCTCCTCCTCCTCCTCCTCCTCCTCCTCCTCCTCCTCCTCCTCCTCCTCCTCCTCCTCCTCCTCCTCCTCCTCCTCCTCCTCCTCCTCTGAAGTATGCGAGTTTTGCACACACACACATATATCCAACCCATTCCTTATTCTCCTCTTTCTGAAGGTATCTTCATTTTAGCACTATGGGACGATTTTTGTAATAAATTTTTACTGAATTTTGGGATGAGGCACCCGGCCACATCCCCATGTCTCTCTACAAGTGGCTGCCTATATGCCAGCGGCATAAACCATTCTTTGCCATTTGCCATCCGATTATCAAAACCGAGCCTTATTTAAGCATTGACTGCTTTTGGGTTATAGGAAGTCACTCATCCAGATTCTGACCAAACTCATTGTTTCTTAATGCAAAAGTGTTATTTTTTTGTGGGGGCGGGGAGGGTTAATGCTGCCAGCCCAATTCATACATAAGGCTTCTCAGGTAGTCCTGCGATCTTAGACGCCAACTGTTATTATTATTATTATTATTATTATTATTATTATTATTATTATTGATGATGATGACAAATTTACTTAACAAAACAAAGATCGACGAACTTCCACTGAATTTGAAATCGGAGCAAAGAAGAAAGGAACAGAAATGAGTGCATACGACAACGACTAAGAGTGAAAACAAACGTATACATAAACGCAGGCTGAAAAACACGAAACACCGTGACCTATTTAAGAAAAATGTTCTTGGCTACCCATATTTTTACACTAGAATTCTGTCGGGCCTCGAGATTTTTCTATTTGTGCAAAGTTTTCAGAAGAAACGTGGATTAAATCATTTGTACGCTAAATTGGGGTCTCGCTACAAAAGGCCATCGACACCGACTCAGTGAAGTTACGGGAACTGTATCAGTAAAACCCATTTCAAGTCTACAGACAAACGAGTCAGCCCTTATTGAAACAAACATGGACGCTCTGTCGCTGAAAGTCTTGCAAAGTTAAGTATATCTTAGTTTAACCAGGCCACTGGGCTGATTAACAGCTCTCCTAGGGCTGGTCCGAAGGATTAGATTTATTTGACGTGGCTAAGAACCAACCGGTTACCTAGCAACGGAACCTACACCTTATTGTGGAATCCGAACCACATTATAGCGAAAAATGAATTTCTATCACCAGAAATAAATTCCTCTAATTCCTCATTGGCCGGTCGGAGGAAAGTCTTGCAAGATTCAGGCAATAACCCATCAATAATCATAAAAGATCAGTCGATTTATACCGGCACATACTTCTTTTGATATTTATTCGGACTTATCTGCCTCAAATCAACAAAGAAAGCCTGCTGTCAAAACACTCGCCGGATAAACTCTACGATAACACCGTCAGTCGGGTTTGATTCACGTTGATAAGATGTATTTACTTTAGGCTTACAAAGGTGAAGAAAATAATCGAGAAATACAATTGTTCCGTAGACTTTGGAGACGTATGAAATACAGAGTGGTTACTTCGCTCTCGAGATGATTATACGAGAGGACGGAGGGTGGGTACTTCAGGGCGGGTACCTACCACCTGTGGCAATAATTAAGAAGAGCGGGATAGCAGCATTTGTTTTTGTGGTTAGTGGTGGATGGTCATACTACGCTGCATAGCAGTGGTTCTCAACCTGGGTTGTGGGGGGGAGGGTCAGCAATTTCCAAGGGGGGCACGATCCCTAGGGAACAATGAAAAATTCCCTAATTATATTCGGTATTCTCTTAGCAAGAGTCGCTAAGAAGCAGTGTCAAGTATCACAGTACTTCATTCCCAAAAGAATAAAAACACCATTTCTCTTTCTTTCTCTTTTTTTTCCATTTTCCTTTAAATCTTGGTGGGAATTTTACTCATAGATGCAAGGGGGGTGGGGGCGTGGAGGGAAGGACCAACTCTCAGAGGGGGCGTGGTAATAAAAAGGTTAAGAGCCATTTCTGCATAAGAGGCTTCATAAGCTACAAGTATATTTTCACACCTAACTTCGCCAACGAAGACGTCTTATAGGCTGGGCGGTGGGGGAGGGGGGGGGGAAGGAAGACCCTCTTGTGCATTCTTGAAGCCTCCCCACGAACGAACTCCCCACGTGTTTCCGCGAAAGGAAAAATGATCTCTACTTAAGAATATGGAAAAACACAAGCGCTTCTTTCTTCCTCTCTTTCTCGCTTTCTTTTTCCCTCTTTGGCTCTCTGTTCGGTTAAGACTCGTAATAATGACTCTAACTAAGATCCCCAAGTATGAGCCAAAACCCACCAGGCAGCTCTAGGTCCTCCTTGTGTCCCATTCTCGCCCACGTCACACCTCTGATGTGCATGAGGAGGCCGGTGCTTGAGAATTGACTATTACAGAATATAGAATTTAGGCCGAAGTTCAAGCGCTGGGACCTATGAGGTCATTCAGTGCTGAAAGGGAAATTTGACAGTAAAAAGGTCTCAAAGGTGTAACAGGAGGAAAATCTCAAAGCAGTTGCACCATGAAACAGATTTTAGAGGGGTGGAAGATCAGATGGAAGAAAGAGAATAAGAACGGAGGTACAGTAAAAGGAATGAAAGAGGTCGCAGGTAGAGGCCGAAGGGACGCTGCAAAGAACCTCAAGTAATGCCTACAGCGTACCACCTACGGGGGGCGGACGCTTGAGGATTGTATGCTTATGCAACCTGGTGGAAAATTTCAGTCAATAATTGCTCTTGTTGAAGCACCAAGCAAGCAAGAAATACTAAGCTTTGCACCTTGCATTTGATTGGCGCCATCAGCTCTTACCAAACACTCTTCTGAAAAAAATTCCTTCCTTGATGAGATAAACTCACAGAGAGGTATGAAGAGCAAACAGGAAATGAGATACTTACAGGGAAAGCTGACGTTGTGTAGTAGTGATTGTAAACACCAGTAACTGTTACTATTCCTGCACTTTTTAAAACGAGTCTTGAAAACAAATGAATGACTTAACACTGGGACAAAAGATTAGTAATGAAACAGAGATGACAGTAATGCGAATTCTGTTCAGTTTTTCCTCATTATCAGCAGACTGTGTCGTATCAGCAGGAGTTACATACATTCTTTCTTTTATATAGCTATATTTTCAATCAATTTCCTCTCTTTCCAGCTATCTGTCTCCTTTCTTAGAGTACCGGCTCTTTTCAAAAAAAAAAAAAAATCCACACAATTTCTAAGACACAGTACATATTTTTTTTTCGTAATAAACCTTAGATTGTGGTGTGTTCTACTTTAACACATCTGGATAATCTTAATCAAGGAGCATCAATATGATTTGTGTACAAAAACAACTACGACAATGGTAATTTAAAAAAATTCTCATTGTAGCACGAGTCTTGAATGGAGAAACACATTCACAGTTATGTATGGGTGCAAATATATTTTAGAATAAATCTCTACAGAGAGCTTTCGGGATTCGAACAGATTCGCGAAAGCTCTCTGAAGAAATTTATTTTTAATTATACGTACTTATACATAACTGGGGATTTGTTTCTCCAATAATAATAATAATGATAATAATAATAATAATAATAATAATAATAATAATAATAATGAAAAATTTTATTAATACCAGAGTGAAAGAGACATTAATAATTATATAGTGGTGTCTGGGAATGCCATCGAAATATCTGTGTAGTTATGCATTAGACAAAAATAAAAATATGGTTGTCACTCTTCTGTATAATCAAAATTGTAATAACCCCCTTTGGTGGGGGGGGGGGTTACAGCTGTCAGCACACCTCATGTGGTGCACTGTAGGCATTACTTAAGGTTCAGTGCAGCGTCCCTTCAGCCCCTAGCTGCAACCCCTTTTACTGTACCTCCGTTCATATTCTCTTTCTTCAATCACTTAACAATTGCTTTATGGTGCAAATGAGAGGTTTTCCTCCTGTTACACCTTTCAAACCTTTTCACTGTCAATTTCCCTTTCAGCGCTGAATGACTTCATAGGTCCCAGGGCTTGGCCTTTGACCTCTATTCTAAATTCTATTCTAAAATCATAACGACTGCAATTTTGCAGAACGCCAGCAAACTGTTCCCTCGGCGATGACTCAGGTGTGGACGAGAGGCCTCCCACAGAAAGGGGGCTAAGTGGGCGTGAATGGGCGTGGAGTTCGATCTCATATCACAACAAGTTCTACCTGTCACGTATGTGCCAATCAGAGTTCAAGTGTCCATGGCCTCATCAATCAATTGGATTCACTTCTTCAGGGCGAAAGTCAATTATAAATTATATACACATATGTATATGTATAATGTGTGTGTTTGTGTGTATGTGGTTATGAATGTATGTGTATGATATAATCAGTTAGTGCGCGTTGTGCAGTTATGTGAAAAATCTGGTTGAAGTAAAGGAATGAAGATGGGCATTCATTAAAGACACGAAAGAGATAAGGAATCAAGCCTTGACTTCACCCCAGTTCTGGTATTTGCAGTGTATATGTATACACAGTATATATATACACAAATATAATACAAATATATATATATATATATATATATATATATATATATATATATATATATATATATATATACATACACACACAAAACACACACGCGCACACACATATATATTTAATATGCAAATTTTGAAAATGTCACCAAGCTGTGTGAAAATTTTTATTCAACTGATTCAGAGGTATTCACAAATCACAGCTGAGCAAAATCTCACAATCGCAGAATTGGAAACTTCTATATTTTCCAGACGTATTGAATCCATCTCATAATTCGTGGGCGTTAAATAGAAAGTTTGGGGACACGCGTTCCATATTTCACCTTTCGGATAGTGTTGGAATGCCTGCAGATACAAATTAAACAGCCGCTACAGCTTATAATCAAGGCCACCGAAAATAGATCTATCGTTCGGTGGTCTCGGCATGATGCTTTATGAGCCGTGGCCCATGAAATTTTAACCACGGGCTGGTGGTGGCCTATCCTTAGATATCGTTGCCAGAAGTATGACTATGGCTAACTTTAACCGTAAATAAAATAAAAAACTACTGAGGAGGCTAGAGGGCTGCACTTTGGTATGTTTGATGATTGGAGGTGGATGATCAACATACCAATTTGCAGCCCTCTAGCCTCCTCAGTAGTTTTTAAGATCTGAGGGCGGACAGATTAAAATGCGGACGGACAGACAAAGCCGGCACGACAGTTTTCTTTTACAGAAAACTAAAAAAAAAAAAAAGCTTTAGGGAGATTGCATGAAAATTTACAAACATTCTCTCTCTTAAGATCTCATAAAAAAAAAACTTAAGGTGTATTGTTGAAATTTAAGAAGACTTATCTTCTAATGTTAATGAGATAAACTTATCTCACATACCAATTCTCTGACAGTACTACCACACATATTCAGGATTTTTTTCTCAAAGCGTGATATGAAAAACCAAGACATTTGACATAATTTTTTCCCCAATTTTGATAATCGTGAAGCGATAATAAAAGAGGAAATAAAGGCGAAATTATACAGCCAGTAAAGGGCTACGCTAAGTCGTCATCCATTTTAGTTTTCTGTAAAAGAAAAATATTGAGATGCCTGTTTGTCTGTCCGCCCTCAGATCTTAAAAACCACTGAGGCTAGAGGGCTGCAAATTGGTTTGTTCATCATCCATCCTTCAGTCGTCAAACATACCAAATTGCAGCCCTCTAGCCTCAGTAGTTTTTATTTGCTTTAAGGTTAAAGTTAGCCATGATCGTGCGTCTGGCACTGCTGTAGGTGCCAAGAACACAGGCCACCACCGGGCTGCGGCTGAAAGTTTCATGGGCCGCGGCTGAGAGTTTCATGGGCCGTGGCTAAGAATTTCATACAGCATTATACGCTGTACAGAATTAAAGTTAGCCGTGATCGTGCGTCTGGCACTGCTATAGGTGCCAACAACAGAGACCACCACAGGTTGAAAGTTTCATGGGCCGTGGCTGAGAGTTTCATGCAGCATTATACGCTGTACAGAATTAAAGTTAGCCATGATCGTGCGTTTGGCAGGCACCTATCAGGCCACCACCGGGCTGTGGCTGAAGATTTTCACGGGCCGCGGCTGAGAATTTCATACTTGTATCCCTTCAACGTCAAAAAACTGTGTCAGAAAAACGCAAAGAAAAACTGCAGCTGTGGAAGCGGGGATGTGTCACAAGGAGAGCCACTAGAACCAGCGGGTGCTGGGGACACTCCTGAAGCGATGATTGCGTTGGTTAGAAGGTTACGTAAGAGAGAGAGAGAGAGAGAGAGAGAGAGAGAGAGAGAGAAAGGGAGAGGGGAGGCACGGGCGGCCCACCGTGACTCGATTTAACTCCCCTCTTCCCATCTCGCACAAAGCTCTCCGCTCTGACACCAATGTCTCCCCTCGTCAGAAGTCCCCTCGTGAATATCATTACGGTCGCGTGGGCACTTCACTCCGACGAATCAGGCTTCGTTTATTCGGTTCGGTATCCAATCAGGCTCGGGGTTTACGGGCTGCTGAAGAGCAAGAGCCCGTGCCAGGGCAAGGCTGGCTGAATCTGTACAAAATAGAATAGAGTATAGAATTCAGGCCAGAGGCCAAGCACTGTGACCTATGAGGACATTCCGCTCTGAAACGAAAATTGGCAGTAAGAAGGTCTGAAAGGTGTAGCAGGAGGAAAGCCTCGCAGTTGAACCATGAAACAATTGCTAGAGAGGGTGGAAAGTCAAGATGGAGGAAAAAAAATAAAAACTGAGGTACAGAAAAAGAAATGGGAGAAGTTGCAGCTAGGGGCCTCAAGAAGGGACGCTGCAAAGAAACTAAAGTATTGCCTACAGTGCACCACGGGTGAATCTAGATAGTTAGATAGTTGCAGGATAGATTTATCGTCGTGTGGGCTCTGTGCTTACAATCTTTCTAAGCTCCACGAACTAGGGTACAGGTGTATTTCCATGGGATGAAACTCCTTTATATTTATGTGAATTCTCGAATCGATGAAAGGCGTTACAACGATGATTTAAGGCAATAGTGTAGCTTTGTTCTTGTATTGATTGCTCATCGGGTAAATAAACAAAAAACAATCTCAAAGTATAAAATTACTTTACAGTCCACTAATGGAATAATACTTATTGGGCAATTTGCATAAAGACGAAGGTCGGGTATGTGATAAAAGTAAAATGATTTTCTAAAACCCAAATGACACACATACACACACACACACAAAACTCAAGACTGTCAAAAGTGCCTACCAAACCCTAATCTAAAGATCCATCCGTTCATCTGCCTGTAATGAATACAGAATTCACATTTTGCAGTTCAGTACAACATTCACATTTTGAAGTTCTGTCTTTTAAGCTAACAGCAACTGATGAGTTTCTGTGAAATGGTTTCTTCGTCATTAGCACCTGTAATCACTAGCGCCAAGTCTTTCAGGTAACCAGTTCACGAGGTTCAGTTTTTCCTCACTTTTCAGACACTGCACTGGGTTTAGATACAGCATTCCCAGTCAGACATCTAAAAAGCAAACTGAGGATGATGTCATCTAGGTAATAAGAGCACAGTTTCATGAGTTTTTACCTTAATTCTTCTAATGTCAATATTCTGTCAAAGCCTGAATCTTGAATATATATATAAATATAGGAGCATACATACAAATGCACTATATACAGTTTACAATATGTCTACATACAAATGCACGAGACTCTGTACACAGTATGTATACAGAAGTTATTTGTATACATACCTACGTGAAAATGATTTATATTGCTCTACAAAAGTCATAGCTGAGCTCTAATACCGGATCCCCCTCTTTCTGTATTTCCCATTACCTTCTGTTACTTCTTTCGAATGAACACCTTAATGTTCTTTGGAAGCTTGAATTTCAAGTCAGTGGCCCCTGTGGTGGGTTTGTTCCATATGAATAGGGTTCATCTTCTGAATGAGAACAACAATAACAATGTACTCGCCCTAGCACAACCGTCTTATTGAAATTGTTCACAAGAGTGTGGCTTCTTTGCAGATGCTGTTGAGCTCCTGGTAGCAAATTCCTGAGATGTATGCTAGTATTGCACCAGTCCCTGTTCTTTTTCCTGAGATGGGTATGCTTGTATTGCACCAGTCCCTGTTTTTTTGCCATGCCCCTAGGCTAGGTTAGGTTGGTTTAGGTTAGATTGGTAGTCACTTACACTGTATAATTTAGGTGTGGGAAACATGATGAGACTATTTTCAAGAACATTCTATTGTTAGTTTTTAAGATATGGCGTCCCGCTGTTTTCAGGGAAAGGTTCCGGTACTCGGTTGCATCTCGGGAAAATGCCCCCGGGTAAGAGGCAGTACATCAAGGAAAGAATTCGATGGGGAACTTCTAATTGCTGAAATAATCTGAAAACAAGAAAAACCTTGTCATACTGAATTACGATCGCGCGATCATGAATAATGCAGTTGTCCATATAACGCCGCTATGTTAGAAAAGAACCAGGCAGACGAAATGAAAAGCTTTGATGGAAAACAAGGCAAATGAAAGAAAATATCACACAATGTAACTGGAATTTGGTTTTTCTGCTTCCCAATGGAACGATGCTGTTTTGCATCATTGCCTGAATTCAAGAACAGAGCATATTATTGGGCAAATCGAAATTCAAAGTCACGAGCAACGATGCAAATAAAAACGAACGAAGCGCCACATCAGTTTTATTCAGTTTGTGGGCACGCGTAACCACCAAGTCTACCATAATCTTCACTGGCCCAACCGCTCTTGAGAAAAGGATTGTTTTTGGTGAGAGAAATATGGGAGCTGACTTTTCCCAAGAAACAAAACCGGTTCTTGCTACGCTACAGTTTAATATGGACTGCCACCGTATCTGCTCTTTCGAATTTCACTGTAGGAAAAGGATTACAATAATCGATGCTTATAAATTCACAGCAGCGGAAACGAGTCACAAGCAAAAAATGCGCGGAAGTTTCTTCGGCGCAATCGAGTTTTCTGCACAGCCGCTACAGCGTATAATCAAGGACACCGAAAATAGCTCTATCTCTTTCGGTGGTTTCGGTATAATGCTGTATGAGCCGCGGCCCATGAAACTTTAACCACGGCCTGGTGGTGGCTTATCCTATATCGTTGCCAGAAGCACGATTATGGTTAACTTTAACCTTAAGTAAAATAAAGCCTACTGAGGCTAGAGGGCTGCAATTTGGTATGTTTGATGATTGGAGGGTGCATCACCAATTTCCAGCCCTCTAGCCTCAGTAGTTTTTAAGATCCGGGGGCTGAGAGAAAAAGTGCAGACAGAATAAAGTGCTGACGGACAGACAAAGCCGGCACAATAGTTTTCTTCTCCAGAAAATTAAAAAAGCTGAAGATTAACCAAGTGTCAGTCATTCAGTCAGTAATGACACGAAGATCAGTAACTGAAAAACCTCATAAAATTGGCTAGCAATTAAGAAAGCTATCCTTCTATCTGTGCGGGTCCAAATACTGAACCTGCTGAATGACAGAAGTTCTAATGCACTCTCGCTAACATACAGAGCGAGCTGTCAAATAATCTGAAATACCTCTTTCGTTAAGTGATCAGATTTGTCTGATAAAGCATTGTCATACAAAAATATCAGTTATTCCAAATTTTAAGAAACGTAAGAGAGGGTATATGGTAGTTGATCTGTAATGAATAAGTACGATTTTCTGTACTCACAAGATATTCAGAACAAATTCCAAACATTAATTGAAGGAATATCGTATCCTGAAAGCCCGGATTACGTGCGAACTATCAAATAATTTGAAATACCTCTTTCGTTAAGTGATCAGATTTGGCTGACAAAGCATTGTCATACAAAAATATCAGTCATTCCAAATTTTTAAGAAACGTTAGAAAGGATATATGGTAGTTGATCTGTAATGAATAAGTACGATTTTCTGTACTCACTGTATCCAGTGTCTGAAATGACAGTCTGAAATCCGTTTTGTAATCAGGAGACGGAAATCTGATAAGGCTATAAGGTCGTTAAGATGACAAGTAAAATCCTGTCGGTTTCCAATTGGTGTGGTGATTTTTCCCAAAGCCTGACACATAACACCGACTGTTAACAGGAAGGACAACATTATTGATAATGTCACAATAACATTAATAACGCTGCAGAGTTGGATGATAAATTTACAAACTTTATACAGTAAGATATAGTTCACCTTACATTTCAGTGGACACAATTTTTAGTTTTCTGTAAAAGAAAACTATTGTGCCGGCTTTGTCTGTCCGTCCGCACTTTTTCTGTCCGCCCTCAGATCTTAAAAACTACCGGGGCTAAAGGGTTGCAAATTGGTATGTTGATCATCCATCCTCCAATCATCAAACATACCAAATTGCAGCCCTCTAGCCTCGGTATTTTTTTTATTTTATTTAAGGTTAAAGTTAGCTATAATCGTGCATCTGACAACGATATAGGCAAGGCCACCACCGGGCGGTAGTTAAAGTTTCATTGACCGCTGCTCATACAGCATTATACCGAGACCACCGAAAGATAGATCTGTTTTCGGTGGCCTTGATAATACGCTGTACAGAAAACTTTTTAACTTGTTTTTTTCCCACGCACTGTTTCGATCAACAAACTGATTGATTATAAATATGATTATCAAGAAGACATTCTATCTCTCAGGACTACTTTTTGATGATAATAATAATAATAATAATAATAATAATAATAATAATAATAATAATAATAATAATAATAATAATAATAATCCACATTTATGTATGGGTACATAGATTTAGAAATAAAACTCTGCAGAGAGCTTTCGGGAATCTGTTTGATTCCCCTTTTCAAACTTTATGAGTATTTTAATAATAATAATAATAATAATAATAATAATAATAATAATAATAATAATAATAATAATGTATACATTGGACACCTGTTGCGCATTTAAGCAAAGGCGGTAATTTGGTATTATCTTTTTAGTAAGATAATAGTCTCGAAAAAAACTTTTTTTTCTTCTTACAAGTTATAGAACAGAATATAGAATTTAGACCAAAGGCCAAGCGCTGGGACCTATGAGGTCATTCAGCGCTGAAACGGAAATTGAGAGTAAAGGAGGTTTGAAAGGTGTAACAGGAGGAAAACCTCAAAGCAGTTGCACTATGAATCAGTAGTTAGGAGAGGGGTGAGGAATGTAAGTTGGAAGAAAGAGAATATGAACGGAGGTACAGTAAAAGGAATGAAAGGGAAAACCTTAGAGCAGTTGCATTATGAATCGATTGTTAGGAGAGGGTTGAGGAAAGTCAGATGGAAGAAAGAGAATATGAACGGAGGTACAGTAAAAGGATTGAATGAGGTTGCAGCCAGGTGACTAAGGAAGAGACGCTGCGAAGTGTCGTAAGTAATGCCTACAGTACATCGCATGAGGTGCACTGACGGCACCAATAGGAGTTACGGGTTACAGTCAGCCTCACGTTGCGGATACGAAAGATATATCGAATACAAAATATTCGTAGCAATCTCGTGGCAATGGCGACTAGACATAACAGAAGCTTAAAACCCAAAGATCCCAAAGGAAGCTAAGACGATTGAACAACTAAACGCGAATCAACATGGCCCCGGAAACAAAATTCATGGCTTCTCATTTGTCAACAGTCCCATACTTCCAGTTTCAACCATCCATATTTTACTTTTCATTTAGACCTTCTCGCTACTGACCCAGTAGGTTGGCAGTGCCGTCAGTGTACTGTAGGCATTACTTATGGGTCTTTGCTTTCTTATAACTATCTTCCCACCCTCTCCCATCAATTATTTCATACCGCAGCTGAAAAAAAAGATCTTCCCCCTGTTACACCTTTCAAACCTCTCACTCTCAACTTTCCCTTTCAGCGCTGAATGACCTGATTAGGTCCCAGGGCTTGGCCTGAGGCCTAAACCCCATATATTCCATTCTATTCTCCTCCCTACTGAAGGACCTCTCTCCTGCAGGACTCGCGCGCACACGGACTCACTCACTCACTCACGGCGGAGTGTTTGGGAGGAAGCCCTTAATGGTCGGTGTCCCCTCTCCGGATGTCCAGGGTCTGGTGGTGGTGGGGGGGCCGCTACTGCTGTTGTTGCTCGCTCCTGCTGGCCCCCCTGCGGGACGGTGCCGGGACGCCGACGGGATGGGACGCAGTGGGCCAAGGATGGGATGGGATTGGCTTGGTCAGATGAGAGGGGGCGAGGAACACCCTTTAAGAGGATGAGGAGAGAGAGAGAGAGAGAGAGAGAGAGAGAGAGAGAGAGAGAGAGAGAGAGAGAGAGAGAGAGAAATCAACTACCAGACAATAGGAAAGATCTCATTATGGCGTGAGATAAAGAAAACGATGGCGCCTAACCTTTCCTCACTTAAGGGACACAATGAGGCGGACCCAAAACATTCTCCAGCAGCTCCAGGGCTTTAATGGCACGCTAATGACGTTTGTCGGCGCTGGTGCTCGACAGAGACGTCACGGACCGGTTCTCAAAAAGGTGACTGCTGAGGGACGCCAGGAACTTTTTTTTTTCTGTAAAAGAAAACTATCGAGGTGGCTTTGTCTGTCCGTCCGCACTTTTTTTCTGTCCGCCCTCAGATCTTAAAAACTACTGAGGCTAGAGGGCTGCAAATTGGTATGTTGATCATCCACCCTCCAGTCATCAAACATACCAAGCTGCAACCCTCTAGCCTCAGTAATTTTAATTTTATTTAAGCTTAAAGTCAGCCATAATCGTACGTCTGGCACCGATATAGGTACTAACAACGTAGAGACAACTCGATTACGCCGAAGAAACTTCGGCGCATTTTTACTTGTTTTTTAAGTTTATGAGAAGGACAAAACAATGAGAGCTTCAGAATAATCCCAAAAGGAGAGAATGATCACAACCAATAAGTTATTGGAAATGGAATATAGAATTTAGGCAAAGGCCAAGCGCTGGGGCCTGTGAGGTCATTCACCGCTGAAGGGCAAGTTGACAATAAGAAGGGTTGAAAGGCGTAACAGGAGGAAAACCTCAAAGCAGTTGCACTATGAATCAATTTTTAGGAGTGGGTGGAAAGTTAAGATGGAAGAAGGAGAATATGAACGGAGGTACAGTAAAAGGAATGAAAGGGGCTGCAGCTAGGGGGCCGAGAGGACGCTGCAGAGAACCCTAAGTAATGCCTACGGTTCACCGCATGAGGCGCACTGACGGCACTTCCACCTTACGGGGAATATTTTTATACCATAATTGGCATACTGAACGACTTCTTCATTTCTCGATTCCTCACATTTTTGGGTACATTTGGGACTGAACGCCTTTTCCCCACAAGGGGGAAATAAACTGAAGTTCCTTCTACCTTTGCATAATCATTGTTAGGCCAAACAAAAAATGAACAATAAAGTTTTGCCTAACAAAGACGACATCAGAAATGCACTTATCTCATCGAGACTGGAAAAGGATCGCAAATATATGTCAGCTATGACTGACTGTTTGATCTTTAAAATTTGGCGTTGTAACAAGTATAGTCGGCAAACCAAAGTGTCGAGTTTTTACTGCACGCAATTTAAATTTTACAACTGAAAACCTTACGCAAATCTTCACGAAAATTTTATTCATTATTATTTATTTTCACGTAACTTTTTAAGGCGGTACAGTGCTTATAAAGTAATAATGTATTTCACGGAGACAGAAGACTTCTTTCTTGAAAATATATATATAGATTATCTTTTTGGTTTTCTGTAGAACAAAACTATTGTGCCGGCTTTGCCTGTCCGTCCGCACTGTCTTCTGTCCGCACTTTTTTTTTCCGCCCTCACGTCTTAAAAACTACTGAGGCTAGATGGCTGCAAATTGGTATATTGATCATCCACCCTCCAATCGTCAAACATACCAAATTGCAGCCCTCTAGCCTCAGTAGTTTTTATTTTATTTAATGTTAAAGTTAGCCATTATCGTACTTCTGGCAACGATATAGGATAGGCCACCACCCGCCCGTGGTTAAAGTTTCATGGGCCGCGGCTCGTACAGCATTATACCGAGGCGCATTTTTTACTTGTTTTATTTGTAAATCAAATAATTATGCAGAAAGCAAGTATAATAGCAATGCCTGATTTCTATGTTGTGACAAACCAATATCCTATGCTGTGACTGATCACCACAGACTCGATTTTTGCATGTCCGCAGTATACCACGTGGAAGGGGAGCGGATATTCCGTAAATGTAGACAGTTTAAACAGTTCTCGAGAGGCTATTCTCGTCGTCTTGCTAGCTGGCCTTATGCCAGCACGGCATCTTGCTCTCATGATCATCAGCGAGGCTTTCTCAAAAGCAGTGTACGAAAAATTATCTGCTAAAAGACAAAATTGCGGTTATGGACGGATTATTTATGCAGGCTGGGATGTGCATACAAGTAGCCTTCTCTTCATATAATATATATATACATACATATATATGTATATATATATATATAGCTATGTGTATAATATATATACATATACATATATATATGTGTGTGTGTGTGTTTGTGGGCGCGCGCATGTGCATGGGGAATAAGATGGGCAAACTCTTTCTTTTGAAACAGAAGTCTATATCAATTCACAGTAGGGATTCGCCGAAGGAGGCCTCTCCCGTATTATAAAAAATGTTATATGATACGTATCCGAGAAATCTCTTCTTTAAATTTCGACCTTACTTGGATTCTGGTAGAGTTTGCATTGTGTCAATGTATGAACGGTTAGAAGAGGAATAGCTGGGGAGAGAGAGAGAGAGAGAGAGAGAGAGAGAGAGAGTCCTTTGACATGAGTTGTAAATAACAAAGACATTTGAAGCGTAAAATGTGTTCGCTTTATTAGAAGGCTTTGTGTGGCCATGGTAACCACTTTAGAACGTCGGAAATGGATAGGACTAAGGGCTAGCTGTTTATGGTTTAGCGTCTCACTTGTTACGTGACTGTCATATGAAACAGGCCGTATTGTTCTCGGAATGAAAGAAGGCAACTGTACTTTTGACAGAGAGCAGACCAGAAATTCCTTTAAGAATTATATATATTGCGCTCCGAGGTTTATTGATGTAGAAATATGTATGAAATTTTTTATCACACCGTGATTTGTATACAATCATGAAGCTACAAATGTCGCTTAATATCAAATTCACGCTACCTCGGGAATATCCCCGATGGGGAATTATCACCGAAGGGGAATTTATAAGTGATAAATGGACTGGTATGTACTGCCGAGTCTCGAACCCACGACACAGATAATTATCCAGCGACTCCAGTCGACGTTCTATCCACTGAGCTATCAAGAGAGGTTTGATATTAAGCGACATTTGTAGCTTCATGATTATAAATATGTATCTACATATATACATATATATATAAATTTATATATATATATACACTATATATATATATATATATATATATATATATATATATATATATATATATATATATATATATACATACGTGTGTGTGTGTATGTATATATAACTGAATCACAAAGATATGGAAATAGCACTAATGAGAGAGAGAGAGAGAGAGAGAGAGAGAGAGAGAGAGAGAGAGAGAGAGAGAGAGAGAGAGAGAGAGAGAGAGAGAGAGAGGTTCCATAGAATCATCTGGTGGTTTCACTGCTATCATGTTTCTAGACATTCCATGGGGTCTTGTGTTCGAACCCATAAGTCATCTCGTGAAGTATGGGAGAGATAATTTATCCATCCAGAGGAATGACGAGAATCTCCAAGATTAACCATTCAGAATCAGAGGTCTCTCGGATCTCATCGTTCGTCGCGTCTGGTGTAAGAATGAATCATGACTGGAAGGAGGCAGCATTTCTGCTTGATATATTTCTTGGATGAATATAAATATACACACACACACACACACACACACATATATATATATATATGTATGTATATATATATATATATATATATATATATATATATATATATATATATATATATATATGTATGTATGTATATTAACTTTATCACATACACAATTGCTCTGTGCATTAGTACAATTAGTAACAGGAACTCATTCAAACTGGATGGTATCTAGTGGAGATATTTTTAAAAAAAGTTACAAGCTTTCTAGGGCAAACAGTCCTCATTGTCAAGTATACCCACTAGATACCATCCAGTTTGAATGAGGTCCTGTTAGTAAAATATGTGTGTGTGTATATATATAGATATATATATATATATATATATATATATATATATATATATATATATATATATAGAAAATAGTTCTGTTAACTCATCATCCGAAGTCTTAGTCGACAACGACACCACAAAGAGTGTGACACAATTTCGCAGAATTGAGTCAGTCAATTAAATCAATCTACTCAAGGATTGCACGATCGCAGGAGGCTTGAATTACAGGATGTGTCAAGAAGGATTTTCTTGGCAGTAATTTACACTCGAAAAGTTAAATAGTTTGGATGATAGAGCGTCCAAACATATTATTATTATTATTATTATTATTATTATTATTATTATTATTATTATTATTATTCAGAAGATGAAACCTATTCATATGGAACAAGCCCACCAAAGGGGCCACTGACTTGAAATTCAGGCTTCTAAATAATATTATGGTGTTCATTAGGAATAAGTAAGAATAAGGGAAATTCAGAAAAAAGGCCAAACATCAAGTTCAGCAAATAAAAGCTAATGATTTCTCTCTCTCTCTCTCTCTCTCGCCTGGTGAAGATAAGATCGGCGAGTTTGACCATATTTGTATCCAGTGAACTGGTCCTTTAATAAGAAACGTGGGATGGGAACGGCGCTCTGCAATCTGTACAACTTTCGCCCAGAAAGACCGAAATCCAGGGGTAGTGTTTAGAAAGACCCCTTATTCGTCCCGTCTATTATTCCTCACGCCGTTGGACTGTGGAACAGCCCCCCTACTGAGGATTTCGTGCAATTGGGACTTCTTCAGAAGTTCAAGCGAAGATGCAATGCATTACTACCCTAATACAATTCTTCTTGTAATATCAGTAATTTACTTACATTTTTATTTATTTATTTATTTATTTATTTTTCATTTATCTGTTTTTCTAATAACTTGTCTCCTCTTTCTGTATTTCCAGTTACCGTCTGTTATTTCTTTCGATTGAACACCATATTCTTTGGAAACTTGAATTTCAAGTCAGTCGCCCCTGTGGTGGGCTTGTTCCATACGAATAGGGTTCATCTTCTGAATAATAATAATAATAATAATAATAATAATAATAATAATAATAATAATAATAATAATAATAATAATAATAATATTCTTTGGAAGCTTAAATTTCAAGTTAGTGGCCATTGTGGTGGGCTTGTTTCATGAATAGGGTTCATCTTCTGAATGATAAATAATAAAATAATAAATCTATTATTCCTCCACTCAACCTTATTACTGCCTTCACAATGTTTCAACCATTAAGCTGGCACTGTAGTATTGCCATAATCCTGGAGAAGCATTTCCCATCCGATACCATTTTTTCGGGACCAACGTCAACATCTAAAACATGAACGAAATGATCAATAGGCGTTACAAATAAAAGGATAAAAACAAATATTCTGTATTTGCACTGAAAAGTGCAAAGAGGAACGTGGTATTGTTTGTGTGAAAAATGACTCATTACCTGTCGCAACATCTTTCAGGGCTGAATATCCAAGTTTCATCTGGAATAAATATAATTCTAGATGTCACTTTGGATGGGAGACAGCGACAACACGACACAAGGACCTGAAGAATTCTGTTGGCAAATTCCCTTGAAAAGTATATTCAAGTTCGTATACAAAATCAATTAGATAGCAACAATTTCATTTCATGTGGGAAGGAAGATATGTTAATATTACTGGAAGATGTTGAACTGATCAGACACATCATTTTTAACGAAGAGAAAATAAACTACAATATGGCTCCTGAAAGAGTGATTTATTCCGAAACACGAATTTCTCAGATCGAGCTAAGCTCATTACGCGTATAAAGATTGAAACAGGAAATCGTTATTCGTTGAAAAGATTCCATCATTCGATGCGAGTGATGATCGTCCTTCTAAACAGAGAGAGAGAGAGAGAGAGAGAGAGAGAGAGAGAGAGAGAGAGAGAGAGAGAAGGACATATGGCGGCCGCATCGCGCGAACTGGGTACAGAGTTTAATACTTAAGGACACGTCTGGATTTATAATCATACGTTACAAGAAATAGCAGCGATTTCAGCGTGGACTCGCAGGATGAACCCTGCTTTGGCACCGAGAGAATGTGAGGGTAGTGAAAGGCGTTAATTAATGTAGAAAAGGTTAAAATGTACTGGGATGAGACTTACATGTATATAATAGATGCATATATATATATATATATATATATATATATATATATATATATATATATATATATATATATATATATATATATATATAGATGTGATGGACTACACCCTCTCACTTATTTTTTCACCTGTGTTGAATTGTGATATATATATATATATATATATATATATATATATATATATATATATATATATATATATATATATATATATATACATATACATATATATATAATCTAAAGTGACGATTCTTCTTAATAACTTTACCGATAATGAAGAATTCCACTCGCACAGAACTGAACCCATGAATCCTCGCATCATGGACGAATGGCCACAGATGAATTTCGTAGGATCTCGCGAAGGATTTATTAGCGATTCAGGAGAGGATCCCCAAACATCTGTTCAGCCTAAGAAACAAGGGATCAAGGACATGACGCTTCGGAGGCCGTTCTTGGGGAGTTGAGACTTGGGATACATTAGGATTTCCGACCCTTAAATACTAGGGTCCTTTTGCCTTCCGTCCATACTGAGGTTCGCTTGTGGGTCGGACTATAATATTGTCCTGTGGACTGAGATCTGTCAGTTCGTAACCGTGCAAGGTGATAGAACTGACGTTCAACATTTTCGTAAACGAAAATAATGAAACTCCTCGAGGCTGTGTGGTTTGATAACATCTACTGTACGGTATGTGATGGTTCCCTTTTTGAAAGTATAGATATTCCTAGTTATGAAGAAAGGAAGAGTGTAGATAAACATGCACATTGATGTATGTGTGAAAGAGAGAGAGAGAGAGAGAGATGAAAAATGGGAAAATGTAGACAACTTGCACATAGATAAGTGTGTGTGTGGGGGGAGAGAGAGAGAGAGAGAGAGAGAGAGAGAGAGAGAGAGAGAGAGAGAGAGAGAGAGAGAGATGAAAGACGGAAAAATGCAGACAACTTGCGCATAGATAAGTGTGTGTGTGTGTGTGTGTGTGTGTGTGTGTGTGTGAGAGAGAGAGAGAGAGAGAGAGAGAGAGAGAGAGAGATGAAAAAAGGAAAAATGTAGACAACTTGCACATAGATAAATGTGTGTGTGTGTATGAGAGAGAGAGAGAGAGAGAGAGAGAGAGAGAGAGAGAGAGAGAGAGAGAGATGAAAAAGGAAAAATGTAGATAACTTGCACATAGATAAGTGTGTGTGTGTGTGTGTGAGAGAGAGAGAGAGAGAGAGAGAGAGAGAGAGAGAGAGAGAGAGAGAGAGAGAGAGAGAGAGAGAGAGAGAGAGAGAGATGAAAAAAGGAAAAATGTAGACATCTTGCACATAGATATATATGTGTGGAGAGAGAGAGAGAGAGAGAGAGAGAGAGAGAGAGAGAGAGAGAGAGAGAGAGAGGTGAAACTTGAACTAAACAGCAAGCACCAAGAACCGTAAGAAACGCCTCGCCAAGACACTCACCTGACACCCCGACGATGATGAAAATGATGCTGGCGACAGCAGCGAAGATCGTGGCTGCCCTGGGGTAATGGATGAGACGGGCAGCCTCCTCTGACGACCCGTTGTTGCTGATGATAAGCCCGTCCTCACTATGGTTGGACAGATCCTCCGAGGACACCAACGCCGCTGCCTCCGACGGATCCATGGTGCAGTGGTACTGACGAGAGCAGTCCAGAGCAGAGATTTCGATTCACAGGCAGAGAGAGAGAGAGAGAGAAATGAAAAGAGCTTTGTTCACCTTATTCGGGAAGTGTCACTCTCGCACTTGGAGCCAAAGCACTAAAACAGAAAACTAAAAAAAAAAAAAGTGGGATATTATTGGCACTGTAATGGCTAATAGAAGGTTTTATGAAACAACAATGGCAATCAATCACAGTCTTTGGCGTTTGACATGACGCAAATCCTTCCTGCTCTCGCGAGCTTACGTATACGCTCAGCCCAGCTACTGCAATCTGGTGCTCTCTTTCACAAGACGCTAGGAAAATGATCGCGGAAGTTGGGGGGCAGGGGCGGGGGGCGTTGGTGAAGGAATAAGGCTGTCAATCACTGGGGAGGGAGAGATTCACAATCGTAATGGGGAGGAAACTATGAATCGCGGCCTGCAACGGACGAAGAGGAACTTTCAAAATGGCAATGCTTATCCCATCAATAAGCCCAAACGCAAACACATTAGAACCCTGTGGTTTTAAAGGGCTTCAAACGTAATGAACCGTCCTCCTCGCTGTGAGAGAGAAACAGAAAAACGAAATAATCCTTTCACGTCACTGGATAACAGACGGACCTCTTCGAAACAACAGAGCCGTTGTTTCCTTCACTGCCCTTCCTTCATTCACCTCCGTGTGCCTGCCGGTAACAACTGAATGTGTTCACGTGAACAACGAAAATGGCCAAGCGAGTCCGCCAAATCTACAAGTGGCGTCGACACGAGGCAGCAACAACTTGCTGCTCTCAGTTGTTCCAGTGAGATATCAGGAGAGCTGCCGGACGCAAGTCCCACCTCGCGCGGCTCTTTGAGAGGTTCTGAGTGGAGAACGACTGAGACTGAACGAGAGTGTCTGGTCCATACTGCCTGGGGTGGGCTCTTCCCATCGGCCCCAGCCGCCCCCCAGGACTCCCACGAACCTATTCCCGGGTGCCCTGTGCCCAGCACAGTGCCACTACTGACAGACGAGGCTCAGAAGGCAACGGTTTTTCTTTGCTTTTATTTATTATTTTTTTTCTTTTCGCTGTTGTGTTTCCCTTCCCACAGTTCTCACCAGAATAACCTCCCCAGAGCGAGTAGATGAAAATGGAGGAATGGCATCCACTCTCGCTGATAACGTTATCTTTCCTGGCGATAACTGCGGTCCATTGACTTCTGAACACCATGAACGCAACAGTAGTGCGTTTGTTATGTTTACTTCAAAGTACTGAAGAATTTTGATCGCTTTCAGAACGTAAACTTAGGCTCCATTGCGGCTAGGTGTTTACAACTCTTATTTGACCACCAGCCTCCTCCCCACCGTATCTTCTTACGCTGGGAGACTCACTCATTAAGCCTCCTTCAGATTCAGAACCCGACCTTAAATCAGGCGCTAATGATTCCCGAGAGGCACAAATAATGGCCTGTCAATTTCGATTTGTATGGCAAGAAATGAATGGTCTTATTCTTAGCAATGCGCGACAGTTTGAAATTCAGAGTGACCCTTATTATTATTATTATTCAGTAGATGAAACCCATTCATATGGGACAAGCCCACCAAAGGGGCCATTGGCTTAAAATTCAAGCTTCCAAAGAATATGGTGTTCATTGGGAAGAAGTGGGAGGAAGTAACGTGAATAGAAGTAATTGGTATATACTTGACAATGTTCAGAGCAGTGAAAACGAGTCCTCCTCGTTGGTACAAAAGCAAAATCCCCTTTTCCTTATCAGAACGTGAATGAAACCTGGCATAGTAATCAGACATAATTGAGGCTGTTCATCATCATTAAACTGATTATTATTCAGAGTGTATTGGAATTCCTGTGACGAGAGAAAATATTTTATTGAAATGCATGCGAAAATTGTTTCCAAATGCAGGACAACAAGTCGTACATACATACATACATTTATTAATATATAAGCATATGTATGTATATATGTATAAACACACACACACACACATATATATATATATATAATATATATATTAGAAATAATCAACACACAATCACGTGTGGAACAGAAATAAATTTCTGACTCACATCAGGATCAAACCCAGGTCTTTCAATTGAAAGACCTGGGTTCGCTCCTGATGTGAGTCAGAAATTTATATATATATATATATATATATATATATATATATATATATATATATATATATGTATGTATGTATGTATGTATGTATGTATGTATGTATATATCAGACAAAATGCAGTGGAGAAATGTCACAGACAAATAAAAGCAATTGTGGAAGGCGCTTGAAAGCAACCTCTTCAACTTGCGAGGATCAACATCAATGGGTCTGTTGGAAAGAGCCGTTCCACAAACCAGCCGCCTCATCTAGAGGTCCCAAGTGTTCCTCATGCGGGACCCCGTCTTCAGTCTGGAGGAATTTCGCATTAAATCCGAGAAGCAAAGAAGAAGTTTTACAAGAAGTTTTACATAGCTCGGCAAAGGGAAACGACTCGGAGATAAAACTTGCAATTAGCTTTATATGAAGTGATTTGTATACTAATGAGAACTTCCTGGATTGTATGACAGTCTTGAGTACCGTTGCGTTTTGCTGAAATCCACTCGAGACCGCCAAAGTTGAGTTGCTATGCATACACTTACGCCTAAAAAGCATGTAAGTAAGTTTAGATTTGCATGGATATGAATGACTGTGCAAGCGGACAATTAAAAATGATCGAAAATAGTTAGAACGGACTGATTACCAACTAAAGTTATCGGTCTTTTAAGCTGAATTTCTTTAATATTATTTATGACGTCCTGTGAATCTAGTGCTAGTATTAATAGTACATTACAAAACTCACCCAATATATTTGGTGAAAACTGGATTTCTGCTGACACCGTCTAAGTGCGCAAGAGCATGGCAGTTGAATACCCGTTGTCACTAACATTTCGAACTTCAAGTAAGATATCTTCGAGCGTTGGAATTATTCTTAAAAAGATTTCATTTCCTCGGCAAGGACACATCGTTTTGAACCACGTAATATCTTCATTACATGTTTCGTTTGTCCTTTTAATTGAAGAATCGAAATTAGCTCAGAGAAATGTCTCATTGTAATCGATAAGAAGGCGGAGAAAGGGTGAGAATGTTGTCAGGTCTAATTTAAAGGAAATAGATAAATATTAAACTTAAATATTATTGGAATGTTGATGTACGGGCGTAATGCACATTACTATTCAAATCACAGAAAAAAATAAAGATAACGAGAGGGGATAAATCAACATGAAACGAAATATTAAGACAAACCAGAATGGACATAAACAACGGATGACTTCGAGTACCAGAATCAGAAATAAAGAAAGACAAACAACCAAGAAAGTAAAGAAATAAAACAAGCAAATAAACACCTCGATGGCCATCAGAGCTGAAATGTAAAATGGCACCGCTAACAACCGTTGCAAGCCCTGTTGCATACGGCATTTGGCTAACGGGCAAAAGGAGCATAAAAAAATCTGGCTTATCTAATCTTACAATACGTCTTTCTAGTAACATTCGATAAGGATTTAATTTTTCCAGATATATTATCCGTCTGAGATAAGTGGTGGGATTATACTCGAGTATCTGAATGAAATGAGTGCTGATAACTCTAAGGGCTTCACGCAAATGATTTCTGTGAAATTTCGCCAACTTCAGCTGCGTCAAGGTCACTCATGGAATCCGGTCAAATGCTGAAACAAGAGACCGCCCCCTCTTCCCCCTCCCCCACTCCCTGTCCAGACTTCCTACCCAATCCCACAGCCTTTTTTTTTTTTTTTTTTTTTTTTTTTTTTTTTAAAGCAGGCAGTCAATGTTTCGAGGAACAAAAAATTCGTTTCGAGATTTCCTATTTTGACTTAGAGCATTATTGGGCATTATTCTCCATCATCTCATGTCTGTTTGACGGTATTCCTTGGCAAGGTGCTCATCGTAATAACCAGCTTTGTCTTGGCCAAAAACGACGCGAAAATTTGGAATTTACTACTCATATCCATTACAGCTGGATAAACGTGGCATGCACGCTCAGTGAATTCTCAAAAACGCATCCGAACTTTATGAATGAAGTGAAGAAGCTCTCCCTCTATGCCTGGAATCGACCTTGTGTCAGGAGGGCAGTGGATGGAAAGCTTTTCCATTTGATTCTGAAAATCCGGATTTTAGGCGTCTCAGTGGGAAGCGTATCCAGAATTACGGAGAAATCGTAGACGTTCCCGACTCAGTATCTTAACCTGGGAAATTTATCCTAAACTGGTTCGAAATGAGAGAAGCGGCACCACTTTTGATGACGCTTGACTAAAGGAAGTCACACCAGAGAATAATAAAGAAGAGTAATCTGCATCTGACCCTGAAACGTTTCACTGATAATTCGGCCGTCAAGTCTGCCTGGTTGAGCATACCAAGACAATCACGTCTGGTGAATTATATTCTCTCTCTCTCTCTCTCTCTCTCTCTCTCTCTCTCTCTCTCTCTCTCTCTCTCTTTCTCTTTCTCTCTCTCTCTCACAGTTTCATGATAAAGAATTCTGAGCCGCTCGTGTGTTTGCATTTAGATGATTACTGCGCTGGTTTTACATGACAGCTCTTCGTAGCTGATACGTTTGACTTAAGATAAGTCCAGTAATGATCATAATCCTCGGGTGATGGATGATAGCGGGTTCGAAATCCGAGGTCTTGGGATTGCATATGTGCATTTTTGTGGCGAGTGACATCGTTGCACTCGTTCTCATCAAATAATCCGTGTATTGTTTATTCATTTCAACTGCACGTAGAACTTTTCAGTCAATCTTCCTTTAGCGTAGTCTTAGTTTAAGCTTGATGTACAATTGAAAGGAAAGTGTATAGATTTCAACAACACATAAAACTCTTCAATCAATCTTCCTTTAGCGTAGGGTTAGTTTAAGCTTGATTTACAATTGAAAGGAATTTGTATTGATTTCAGCTGCACGTAGAACTTTTCAATCAGTCTTCCTTTAGCGTAGCGTTAGTTTAATCTTGTACAATTGAAAGGAAAGTGTATAGATTTCGACTGCACGTAGAACTTTTCAATCAATCTTCCTTTAGCGTAGCGTTAGTTTAAGCATGATGTACAATTGAAAGGAAAGTGTATTGATTTCGACTGCACGTAGCAGAACTTTTCAATCAATCTTCCTTTTGCGTAGCGTTAGTTTAAGCTTGATGTACAATTGAAAGGAAAGTGTATAGATTTCAACACATAAAACTTTTCAATCAATCTTCCTTTAGCGTAGCGTTAGTTTAATCTTGACGTACAATTGAAAAGGAAGCGTATTGATTTCAACACATAAAACTCTTCAATCAATCTCCCTTTAGCGTAACGTTAGTTTAAGCTTGATTTGCATACAAGAGAGTAACAAAGCAGAAATTTTAAATAGCTTTTTATTTTCTTTCTTTGATGGCATCATCGCTCATTCCCTAAATTTGCGCAAAGTCATGGTAGACGGAATCTTGAATATGGCACCATGGAAAGAATGTGGCGTTTAAAAAGCAATGTAAATGCCCTGCTTCTCTTGCACATAATTTAGCGAAAAAAAAAAATAAAATAGCGAGAGAGAACAAAAACGGCAGAGACAGATCAGTTGGCCCGGTTGCCCGGTGAAACATTTCTCTCTCTCTCTCTCTCTCTCTCTCTCTCTCTCTCTCTCTCTCTCTCTCTCTCTCTGTGCTGCGCTATCCTATTCATGTTATATCTAATTAGGATTTCTCAAGGTCCTACATTTAACAGTTAATAGATCTCTCTCTCTCTCTCGCTCTCTCTCTCTCTCTCTCTCTCTCTCTCTCTCTACTCTCTCTCTCTCTCTCTCTCTCTACTACTCTTACGCTAACGCTAACCTATACAAGTTATAGCTAATCAGTATTTCTCAAGGTTTTACATCTCTCTCTCTCTCTCTCTCTCTCTCTCTCTCTCTCTCTCTCTCTCTCTCTCTCTCTCTCTCTCTCTCTCTCTTCGCTTTATGGTCCAACAAAAGCCTTTATGAGCTTCATGTTTACCTCATTTACCCATTGACAGCCTCGTTAGCACTAAATAGGCACAATGACCGGTCTCGGATTTCTTTTGACAAGCGCGGACCAGAATACACGGGACGAGATATAAATAGTATATATACAAATATGAGGCCGTCCCTTGATTTATTTATATTTACCTTCAGGGATGAAAAAGTAAATGTTACTGTGTGTGTGCCTCTATGTATATATATATATATATATATATATATATATATATATATATATATATATATATATATATATATATATATATATATTATATGTACACACACACACACACACACACACACACACACACACATATATATATATATAATATATTATATATATATACATCACATTACCACAGGTGAAAAAGAAGAGATGGTGGTGTAGGTCTGACCGGTTTTCGACTTTATTTCCAAGCCATTGACGAAGGACTGATACAAAGTATAAGAATTCACAAATATATTTACTATAGGAACAGTACTGACGAACATACACAACCGTTAGTACTGTTCCTGTAGTATGTATATTTGTGACTTCTTATACTCTGTGTCAGCCCTTCGTCAATGGCTTGGAAATAAAGTCGAAACCGGTCAGGACCTACACCCCGTCTCTTATTTTTCACCTGTGGTAATGTGTGATAAATGAATCACGTACAAAAGTGATAATAATCATATATATACATATATATTTATATCAACAAGCAGGAGTCCAAAGAATACAGCACTCAACAAAACACTTGCATATTTATCGTTAGAAACGTTTCGTGTACCTCAAACACATCATCATCGGTCTGTAAAATTGAAAAATACGTATCAGTTCCCTCAATTCAAAATAAAAGCTAAATTGAAAACAGACCGGTGATGTGTTTAAGCGCCACGAAACGTTCCTAAAGATAAATATGCAACTGTTTTGTTGAATGTCGTCTTCTTTGGACTCCTGCTTGTTGATGTATACTTCCGCCTGAATGTGTGTGTACATATGTATATATATATATATATATATATATATATATATATATATATATATATATATATATATATATATATAAAGAGAAAGAGATAGAGTTTTCATCACAATCATCCCACTCACTGTAACTTTCGGGTGCAATGTCATGAAGTAAATACCTTCTGAAATATCTCATGGTGCCCAGAGGATACTATTCAACACAATAGCGAAGGAGAATGATATTATACTTTATGTAATATAATTATCAGTGGAAGTGAACTAAGGGACGTCGAACTAAATTTGACTAATCTGTAGCAGGAGCTGAAGATACGTGTACACATGCACTTGTGACCCAATATGTCCGTGTGTGTGTGTGTGTGTGTGTGTGTTTGTGTAATTGATTTATTTTATTTCTATTAATTTATCGACGCTCCATTATGTAACTTGATGATCGGGCTATCATTAGCAATGGTGCGTTCACGGAATCCAGTTAAAAAAATGATATTATGCATTGATTGTAACTTGATTAAGCCATTGTGTGGTGGCTTCAAAGTAACACCTGAGGTTATCTAATCTCATTCTTAATCTCAGAAAGTTTCAGACATTCCTAAGAAGTTAAGAAAATTTAAAACGTGTATGTATATAATACATATATATATATATATATATATATATATATATATATATATATATATATATATATATATATAAAATGTATTTATATATACATTTATATATATGTATATAAAAGTATATATATATGTATATTTATATTTATATATATATATATATATATATATATATATATATATATATATATATATATATATATATATATTATAGGTGTCAACAACACAGGCCACCACAGAGCCATGGCTGAAAGTTTCATGGGCCGTGGCTGTGAGTTTCGGACAGCATTATAGGCTGTACAGAAAACTCGATTGCGCCGAAGACGCTCCGGCGCATTTTTTTACTTGTTTATTCGTGGTCACCCATCCAAGTACTGACCAGCCTGTTGTGTGTGTGTGTGTGTGTGGCTGTTATTTTTTCTTCTTAGAATCCCCACACTTTCTCGAAAGAAATAATTAAGCTGTGCTTGACTCATTATCGTCTTGTATTTTTTTTTTTTTTACTTTTTTATATTTTATTAGAAAAATACATTAATGCAGTTTTACAATTCTGTCACAATAATTTACATAATTTTTACAATTATCATTTCTCTTCTTACCAGGAATACAATATGTTTACATACATGAATGCAAAAAAAAAAAAAAACACACTCAGATAATTCTCTCTTAATGACGACGTTTAGCGTATTATTCGGCGACAACAATGATCAGGACGCCAATAATTACGGGTGAGTTGTCGTATATGCATTCGACCCCGACACAAAGGAGCGAGAGATATGATTGCCTGTCCTCCGATGTTTTGTATCACGGCGACTTTCCGTTTCATGAAATGCAGAGTCTCTCTCTCTCTCTCTCTCTCTCTCTCTCTCTCTCTCTCTCTCTCTCTCTCTCAGTTAGGTATGTGGAGTGACCTGACAAAATGGTTAGTAATTCTTTTTTCCTTTAAGAAGACTTACGTACATGCGTGCAATTATTGTGTACGTCTTAAAGTACGGTAAGGAACGGACTTCGGTGTATAAGTAAAATAAAGCACAAAGTTGTCGACATTTGCAAGACGAATCTCTTCGGGATATCCTGATTTTCCGTTTTCTGGAAAGGGAGACTATTGTGCCGGCTTTGTGTGTCCGTCCGCACTTTATTCTGTCCGCTCTCAGAGCTTAAAAACTACCGAGGCTAGAGGGCTGCAAATTGGTATGTTGATCATCCACCGTCCTATCATCAAACATACCAAATTGTATCCTTCTAGCCTCAGTAGTTTTTTATTTAAGGTTGAAGTTAGCCATACTCGTGCTTCTGGCAACGATATATAGGCCACCACCGGGCCGCGGTTAAAGTTCGTGGGTCGCGTCCCATACAGCATTATACCGAGACCACCGAAAGATAGATCTATTTTCGGTGGCCTTGTTTATACGCTGTAGCGACTGTACAGAAAACTCGATTGCGCAGAAGAAGCTTCAGTGCCCTTTTTACTTGTTTAACTTTATTTTAGCGAATACCATTACAATCGATACTCTAGTAGCATGCTAATTCTTATTCATCACGATTTCTAACTCCATATTCATCGAGGACGGGCATGGAAGAGGATAAAGTGGAAAATGTGAAAAGAAGACGGTGGACATGAGGCAGCTGACCAGGCCCAAGACGAGACGAAGGTCTGGGAGGAACGAAAACTGAATCTCAACACAGAAAAGAAAAACGAGATAATGTTTTGGGTAACAAAGGTACGATGAAAGCGGAAAAGGTGTAAGAGAGGGGAGAAAGTTAATAATATCTCAGATGAAAACAGAAGAGGTGACCAAAATAAACATATTAGAAGGAAAAGTTGGTGAAAGAGTATTGTAACAGTCAAGGTCTAAAGAATACCAAGTCAACCCACCTGGTATTCCTCGTACCTTGATAACAGCAATGCACGAAAGGAAGGGATATGTACTATATCATGAATAAGTATAAAAGAAGCGAGATCGTGAGAGTAGCCGTGAACTGGAAAAGGCGCTGGAGGAAATGTCAAAAAACCTATCAAAAAGACAGCTGGAGATTTAGGTTTGTGCCAAGGAAAACAAAAATAGCCGATGTTGAGGTGGTTTCAAGAAAACTGCCATGCAGATAACAATAGATTATTCAATATATTTGAGGATCTAGACCAGGGGTTCCCAACCTTATTATTGTAGATTCCTGTGTACCCACAAAAATTGAGGATGAAGAAGAAAAACAGTGAAATTGATATTGTGATATAATTTCATTATGAAATCTGTTTGTGTAGAGTAAAGCTTTGCTTACTAAAACGATGAAATAAAAAAAAAAAGACACGACTTTGTGCAATCTCAATGCAGATTACATCATGTATTGCACAGTACTGGCTATTCTCTCAGATGTAATGTACCCCCTGAAGAGTACAAATGTACCACTGGGGGTACATGTAACCCCAGGTTGGGAACCCCTGATCTAGACAATCCATTTAACAAGAATACAAAGTCAGGCACAGAGACACTCAGATGGGCTTTTCGGAAGCAGAAAGAAGCACTGCGCAAGTGATAATGACCCTCTTATCGTAAGACAGAGATCGGAGTGACGACAGTGGTAAGTATTTTAAAAGAAACTGGGATGTTTTGTATCCTTCAAGGATCAACTCTGAGTCTTTTACTGCATTGTTTATAGCATCATTGGGAACTGCCCTAATCTCACTATCGTACACTGTAAGGGGTTTCCTTTCTGAGATATAAACGAGTGGCGCAGTCCTCCTAGAAAGTATGGATGCTAATTATCTTAATTTCATTAGGCTGCAATGATACGCGCATGCAGATAACCTGTACAGGTTATTTGTTTTCTTCTGTTATTTAATCATTTATTTATATGATCTGCACTTAAACGCCTTTTTCATACTTGATAAACAAGTCAATAATCTTTTTTATTTAAAAGTGTATATGCACATCACGGGTGGGGATAGATCATTCTGATTTTAATGCTCCGTCGTTTGAAAAGAAATCGCGCAACAGACAAGGAAAACCAACAGAACGAAAGGAAAAACCTTTACCCTTAACAGAAGAAAACAAGCAAAAATTGCGCCGAAGTTTCTTTGGCGCAATCGAGTTCTCTGTACAGCCGCTACAGCGTATAATCAAGGCCACCGAAAACGGATCTATCTTTCGGTGGTTGTGGTATAATGCTGTATGAGCTGCGGCGTATGAATCTTTAACAACGACCCGGTGGTGGCTTAGCCTATATCGTTGCCAGACGCACGATCATGGCTAACTTCAACCTTTCAATAAAATAAAAACTACTAAGGCTAGAAGACTACAATTTGGTATGTTTGATGATTGGAGGGTGGATAATCAACATTACAATTTGCAGCCCTCCAGCCTCAGTAGTTTTTAAGATCTAAGGGCTGACAGGAAAAAGTACCGACAGAAAAAAGTGGAACAGAAAAAGTGCGGACGGACAGACCAAGCCGGCACAGTAGTTTTCTTGTACAGAAAACTAAAATCAGCACTGATAAACTAATCCTGCAGACAACATCCGCTCTCATTCCAGTCCTACAGAGATGGCGGTCATAAAAAAGAAACGCGCGTTTGCGCACAAGGGTCGGACAGGTACAAAGAACGACAGTGCGGAGACGGAAGTGCCAAGTAGATACTCAGTGTGATAACAGACAACTGTGGAATTCTTCAAGGAGGTGCAGAGGAACGTGGTTTGTGTGTTGAGGATCTGTTTGTGAGGGAATTAAAAGGAATGTTTGTGTGTTGAGGACCTGTTTGTGAGGCAATTAAAAGGAATGGGTTTTTCGGGTTTGATCTCACATGTCCGCCGCTATAGAGAGGGTTCGTGTTAAAAAAAAAAAAGGATATCTAACATCAACTCACGAATTTTTAAGAAAATTATCCACTTGTGACGCAGTTTTGTCAGGTCCAACATCTACGAGGCTCAGGGTAATTTTGTTTGTTTGTTTATTTGTCCTCCCAATCAATTCTGATTTTATTTTTATGACGGCGAACGCCATCTCCTGTCCGATTGCACTTTGGATGTTCAAATGGCTTTAATGATTACACATACCCGAGTCAGCCTGTGAAAAAATGCATGCATTATTCCGAGGCTGCAAATGCTTTTCTCCAACTCATTTATCAAAGCTATGTATGTGAATTAACAGCGTATATTTGCGATGCTACGCTCATGGCTTATCTCAGGTGCATCTTCTTTCCTGTTTTGATAGGATTGCAAGATCCTGGTCAACCTTTTCAAGGAGTTTAGCGAAAGAATTGCCGATAAGTCCTACTGCAGAATAACATGGTAAAGTTTACCTCACCAGCTTGTTGAGGAAAGCAGGTATGTTTTGTAAACGAATGAACTTCGCAAATAAGGACGCAAGAAGGCATTCAATCTTTAGCAAGTATCTTCCAGGTCCCAGTCACAGACTTAGCATTTGCAAGCATAATTCCTTAACATACGTTCGCGCATACCACGCATACCCCGGTCTCATTTGACAGCTACGTGAGTAAAAACTCTTTTGAAAGAATTTGACGAGGAATGACGTAATGCTCGCCCTCTCTCGGCGCCAGGATAGAGGTTGATACAGCAAGCTGGGAGATGAAAAAACTGACGAGTGATGTCACTTTCCTGGAAGCATTACGTTGATTCACGGTCTCTGGGTGTAAAGTAGGGCCGCTGACGTCACATATGAGCGTCAGAGATAACTAAGGATTGTTGGGAAAAGAAAAGAAAGATATTTCACGTTTGAAAAAACTACGGGCCTTCACTTTAAACTATCTAAAATATGATCTTACGTCATATCCTCCTAACCTAACCTAACCCGTGCGCTTTCCGATAAATGGAATCTGCAATATTCGGCAAGATTGGTAATTTATGTCCGTTGGATTACCAAAGTCTGCTATTAACCTTTCCCAGTGTTAGCTTGTCCGTAGATTTATCTGCTGTCAACGCGACTCAAAAAGTCCAGCGCAGATCAAGACAGCAATGGTAGACAGTCAGATAAAAAGGAAAAGACTGTCTCATCTGAGAGTAGACAGGGGGTTCATGGATACTGCGTAACTTCACAGGTGGTAGAGCATATTATATATTATCTATAGCTGCGTTCCGTAGTAATGGCTGAAGAAGAAAACGAAGAAAATGGAAAGAGATTAGAATAAGGGTCACACGTGTGTGGAGTCTTATGAGTTGCTGGAGCTTTGCTTTTTTTTAATGCGTGCTTTCTTGCATTGCCTTGAGGATTTGCAGCACTCTAGGTGACCTCGGAATCGACATCTGTAGCAGATTCTATTTCGTGTCTATGAAGCTGCCATCAGAGTGAGAAGATTAAGTTTCTTTAATAACCACACATCGGGAGGTTGAGTAAAAAGACCTGCATTGGCACCAGCAAATCCATCGGCTTGAAGTTGACGTTTCATTAAGAAAGCAAAATTGCAATTTCTCACACGAGAGAGAGAGAGAGAGAGAGAGAGAGAGAGAGAGAGAGAGAGAGAGAGAGAGAGAGATGATCTATTGAAGACGAGCCTCCCACCGAATTGCAAACGGACAGACACCTCGTTCATGTTGATTGACGCTCAAGGAGGGAGGAATTAATGAATCGCATAGCTCTAGTAACCGAAGCTCCGGTTCTCTGCTTAGAAATAAAACAAACAGCTCGATTCCTCCTCAGTCAACGCATTCGGTCAAGCAAGGTCAGAGTTGTTTGCTCTGTAGTCCTTGCTACAGACACCCGTCTATGGTTTCACACAAAAGCGATCGGTTTTCGTATCCTGGTTTGGTGGAGGACTGCGGTGGTGTTTACCTTCTATCTGCCCCTACAAGAGAAAGTACGCTGTGGCAAAAATCACCAAGTGTGGCCCAGGAAATATTTGGAATTCAAAATCATGTGTTGAAACTTATATAGAAATGTATTTGTTTTACGCTTAGTGTTTTTACCTTTTGGAACGAAAAGGTTTATGACTTGGATGATTTTCAAATCAGGATATATTTCTACAAAGTTCGTTAAAGTGAAAAGTTATCAATCAGTTATTAACATTTCCTGTTTCAACCGTTAACCAGTGCTAACCGTGATAGACACATTTTCACACCCCAGAGTCTAGAGATTCCCTGAAGATCGTGCTTTTGTCTTTACAAAATCAACAGAAAGTCCAGAACGTTGCTGCCTGCCATGTAACTGCAATACCAGATTCACGGGCAGTTCCAGATACAACTCTCTCTTGCTTTCTTCGCAAAATTTCACTGATATCCTCAGCTGACATTCTTGGGTGTTCGTGAAGAAACAAACAGGAATGAAAACAAACAAAAAAGGCAAAAGAGGTCAAGAAAAATCCTAGAACCGGTCCCGAACCGTCTCAGATTGTCATCAACCCTCCTTGGCCCATAGATCACCCCACCACAAAATGCTGAAGTCCAGAGACAATTTTTCTGAGATACGCTGAGGACAGACAAGCAAGCGAACAAGCAAATAAATACATAACGTCCATCCAACTTCCTAATCGAGATCATTAAATAATTTTCCATTTTTAAGGAGAGAATATGAAGAAGTGGACAAACGTGACACAGGAGACACTTCTCGAGAAGTGATTGTTTAGGATGGAATACTGCTGTATGTCTGGAGATAATGATAAACCTATAACATCTCCTAACGATTGCGAGGTTTTCCACCTGTTACACCTTTCAAGCCTTCTAACTGTCAATTTCCGTTTCAGCGCTGAATGATCTCATAGGTCCCAGTGCTGGGCCTTTGGTCTAAATTCCATATTCACTTCAATTCAGTATAACATCTTGTTCTTTGTGAAACTTATACACGATGGTAACATTGTAATCGATGGTAGTTTCCGAGCGCTTTCATTTAGGTAGGGTAGCTTTAGAGGGGATTATTTATTCTGCCTTTCACATGGAAAGACGATATATTTATTTTTCACTTCCTATTCATTGTTCAGCCAGATTTACAGCGCTGAGTTGTCCAGTGCATTAATAAGGAGAGAGAGAGAGAGAGAGAGAGAGAGAGAGAGAGAGAGAGAGAGAGAGAGAGAGAGAGAGAGAGAGAAACACACCAGGCTCCTTCAAGTACGCCTGATGATTAACAGAAAGATTGCTCTCCTAAAATCCAACCGGCAAACTTTGGCGATCATTGGGCAAATGCAGTAACGCCTTTCTGAAGTAAATAAAAAAAAAATAACTAAGTAAAATTTATTCATAAAAGCACTATAGATTTGAAATAACAAATATTCTCGAATCATAAAAAAAATTCTATGGCAGTCTTTTTTAGCTTTAGTTTTCTGTAAAAGAAAACTATTGTGCCGGTTTTGTCTGTCCGTCCGCACTTTATTCTGTCCGCACTTTATTCCGTCCGCACTTTTTTATGTAAGTACTTCTTTCTGTCCGCACTTTTTCTGTTCGCACTTTTTTTCTGTCCGCACTTTTTCTGTCCGCTCTCGGATCTTAAAAACTACTGAGGCTAGAAGGCTGCAAATTGGTATGTTGATCATCCACCCTCCAATCATCAAAAATACCAAATTGCAGCCCTCTAGCCTCCGCAGTAGTTTTTATTTTATTTAAGGTTAAAATTAGCCATAATCGTGCTTCTGGGAAAGATATACGGTAGACCACCACCGGGCCGTGGTTAAAGTTTCATGGGTCGCGGCTCATACAGCACACTACCGAGACCATCGAAAGATAGATCTATTTTCGGTGGCCTTGATTATACGCTGTAGCAGCCGTACAGAAAACTCGATTGCGCCGAAGAAACTTCGGCGCATTATTTACTTGTTTATTTTTCGAAAACACTTCTGGCTATT
The DNA here is from genome assembly GCF_040412425.1 of Macrobrachium rosenbergii. NCBI lineage: Eukaryota > Metazoa > Arthropoda > Malacostraca > Decapoda > Palaemonidae > Macrobrachium > Macrobrachium rosenbergii. Next base: position 116,970,121 of record NC_089752.1, read on the forward strand.
AAGTGATTTACCACTGGTTTACAGTCGAAAGAATCCTCACATATCTTTCAAAACAATGTCTTATCTAATCTCTTTATCGCAACGTCCTTCTCTCCTTCAGGATTCGTTGTCCTTCAAAATTCTTTTGTTCCTTTTATGCTCTGAGATTATGAGATAATCTTCTCATTAGCATCTTAGATATTGTTGCTCCTAAGACCAAGTGACGCTGTAATGTACGTTTAAATCTTGATTTTGTGCCATGTTGGACTTAAATGATTCATATTTGACAAATATTTATATAATTAATTGACTAACTGTATTTTCTGCGGAATGATGCTGGGTATTCTGTTGTACTGAAAGCTTGTTAAGTTAGACTGCATGCATTCACGAATAATATTATTCTTAAGAGACTTTACGTGAAACCACCGTTTTTAGTTTTCCGTCCGCACTTTTTTCTGTCCGCACTTTTTCTGTCCGCCCTCAGATCTTAAAAACTACTGAGGCTACAGGCCTGCAAATTGGTATGTTGATCATCCACCCTCTAATCATCAAACATTCCAAGTTGTAACCCTCTAGCCTTAGTAGTTTTTATTTTATTTAAGGCTAAATTTACCCATAATCGTGCTTCTGGCAACGATATGGGCCAGGCCACCACCATATCATACAGCATTATATCGAGACCACCGAAAGATAGATCTATTTTCGGTGGCCTTGATTATAAGCTGTAGCGGCTGCACAGAAAACTCACTTGTTAATTTTGCAGAGGATTTGATACCATTCATTTTATACGAATGAATAAAGCAATAAAGATCATAAAAAGTAAGCCAATTCATGCCTGCAATATTCATTACCAGGATATTTATCAGGAAATTGTGTGGTCTGCGCAAAGAAAAACCTGCGCGTTATACACTAATTACAGTTCATAATATATCATAATGATACGTTGTTGAATGACAGTCAACACGGTTATGACGCTCCCTAAAAAAATGTGCACTGGTATTTTACATCCCAAGCAGATTTCAGACTTGATCGTGACTTGTGAGTGGAATGAACAAAAAACAAGCAAAAAATGCACAGAAGTTCCCTCGGCGCCATCGTGTTTTCTGCACAGCCGCTACAGCGTATAATCAAGGCCACCGAAAATAGATCTATCTTTCGCTGGTCTCGGTATAATGTTGTATGAGCCGCGGCCCATGAAACTTTAACAACGGTCGGTGGTGGCCGATCCAATATCGTTGCCAGAAGTACGATAATGGCTAACTTTAACCTCAGATGAAATAAAAACTACAGAGGCTAGAGGGCCGCAATTTGGTATGTTTGATGACTGGAGGGTGGCTGATCAACATACCAATTTGCAGCCCTCTAGCCTCCGTAGTATTTAAGATCTGAGGGCGGAGAGAAAAAAGTGCGGACGGACAGACAAAGCCGGCACAATAGTTTTCTTTTACAGAAAACTAAAAGAGCATCGTGAATGAATGATATATTTTAAGGTTTAAAATTCTCATGCTGAAGAATCCTTAGAGATTTGCCTTAAATCAGTTTCGCTCAGGCTTTACGAAATCCACCTTCAAACCTCCGTTTCCGACCTTTAAAGTTTGCTCAAATGCCCCCGATATCATTGTTTATTGTGAAATGAAAAACCAAACTGAACTTGAATTTACTGAATGATTACGAAGGGCAGAAAAGGCACATCTCAATGACGATGTAAATAGATAATAACCCTTCGTAATTTTCATAGATTTTAAATGAACAACAGTTCTTAGAAAATTAATAAAACACATCGGAATTTTATGACAACGATGAACAGGTGGCGTGGCAGGCAGCTGATATTTAACAATTCACGGCCCCTCCAGTTATGCGAGGAACCTTAAAGCTAAACACCTACGGACGATTAGGTCACTGTGTAGGACCCCCGTCGACAATACATGGTTAGTAGGCACGTGTGTATATATCGCCATATGTACATTTGTAGAATCTACTGGCAATTTTTACCAGATACTTATGTAATTGTAATAGCCACAATGCCCTCTTAACTTCTCGAAGTCTTCGCGCTTTTTTGATACGCTCGTCACTTACAAAGCCTTTGGATTCAAGTGCAAGAAATGTGTATTTATAGTTTACACGTACTATACATACACATATATACACATACATACACACACACACACTTCTTCCTGCTTCTTCCCAATGAACACCATAATATTCTTTCGAAGCTTGAATCTCAGGTCAGTGGCCCCTTTAGTGGCCTTGCTTCATAAGAATAGGGTTCATCTTTTCAATAATAACTATATATATATATATACAGTATGTGTATATATATATATATATATATATATATATATATATATATATATATATATATATATATATATATATATATATATATATATATATATATATATATAGCTATATATATGCACACACGTGTATATATACATACATATATATACACACACACACACACGCACACACTAAGATAGTCTACTTGATGCAGACACATATGCATACGTGGGTACGTTTGTGCAGCGTCACTTCTATTACTCTTCTTCTTAAGAAACTCTCCATAAAAAACCGGTTTATCAGTAAACAGAATGTCGCCTTCGAAGAATCGGCTCATCTCGTAGCGTATTGTGAAAGAAGCGCTCTTTATCTCTCTCTCTCTCTCTCTCTCTCTCTCTCTCTCTCTCTCTCTCTCTCTCTCTCTCAAGAAGATCTTCTTCTGAGTCTGTAATCATCTCATCATGTTGAATTGTACACTTCGCGTAACAAAGTCATCATAATTCTGTTACGCAACCCACATCGTTGTACACAGGGTTACTCACTAATGTGCTTCGAATTGGGCCGTGTTACGATTATC